>NC_133620.1:446967715-447095215 GCF_048593235.1 Sminthopsis crassicaudata
TTAATCGTGCACTAAAGAATGTCTAAGCTTATTTCCAGCTACATAATTATTATTCCTTCTATTCTATCCGATTCTGTGCCACCTTATCTTTACTCTGTGCCCAACTCTGCGCTATATCCTATGGATAATGTCCTTATAGAACTCATAATCTTATTGGAGAGACAAGGCAAAAAAAGTAGTTAGGTAGCCCTGCCATGCATTAAATGGCAAGAGGCAAGATGAGAGAAAAAATAAGTTCTCTTGGAAGTTCAAAGATACACACAGTGGGCTGACAATGGTCAGAGAAAGACTTCATGAGACATGAATAGTGTCTTGAAGGGAAGTGGGCCCTCCACAGTGTTGACCACCAATGCCTAAATCAACTCCATTTGCTGTGCTGAGCTCCCACTCCACCCCATATATGCCTCTCTGATATAGAACCCATATGCAGATTTTCACTAATTCTGGGGAAAGAAAACATAGACTAGAATGCATAAACTAATCACTTGCATATTAAAAAGACTTTGTATTAGCTTGGAGAGGGCAGCAACAGTATTCACCTGGGATCTTCTCCTAGTATAGGTTGACCAAAAACAATATTCTCTATCTCTAGATTTCTTTTCTCATTTTCCACCTGTTTATTCCCCTCTGTTTGTGCTCTCTTTCTCTCTCCCTCTCTCTTTTTCTCCTCCCGTTTCTCCTCCTCCTCCTTCTCCTCTTCCTCCTTCTTTCTTCCTCCTCTTCCTCCTTCTTTCTTCCTCCTCTTCCTCCTCTTTCTTCCTTCTTCTTCTTCTTCTTCTTCTTCTTCTTCTTCTTCTTCTTCTTCTTCTTCTTCTTCTTCTTCTTCTTCTTCTTCTTCTTCTTCTTTCTTCTTCTTCTCTCTCTCTCTCTCTCAATTGGACATAAATGGAGAAAGGTCTATTGGTCTGTTAATATTCTGCTCAGACAGAGCCAATGCCTGAAGCCCCCTCACTAGAGAGACTTATAAGGGGGAGGAGGCAGCAAGCAGTCCCAACACTAGCTCCACCCTGCCTGAACTACTGTTAGGTAAGAGAACTGTCTGGTTCCCTCTTTGCCAAGCTACTATCTAAAATCTGTATATTCTACTTGCAAAATTCAATATTGGGAACTCGCTTTTGAAATTCTGCCTGTGGTCTGCGTAATCATCACTTGGGGAGGCAATTACGTACGCCATTCAGGTGATCTTCAGAGAACAGCAGGGCTGCTCAGGAAGAAAAATCCAAACAGTAAACACCCATTTGGCTGTGGTTCCCATTACAATTCCCCCTCTTTATTTACAGAACCACAATTTAAATGTCATTCAGCCTGGGCTGGCTCTCCTGCCCTTGTTTGTAGCATAGAATTTCCCATCATGCTTTTCTCTCTTCTCCCCATGCCAAGAGATGGGTATCATTAATGCAAAGAGAAAAGAATGCTTTGGGCTCTGTTCCTGGATCTGCCACTGATGTTGGCCAAGTCATTTCTTCCTAAAGCTTGCTCATCTGCCCCCACTGAGAAAAATTCGCCCTCTGACAATCCAAAGGATATTTTTACTTGGGGACTGCGTATACTGCAAAGCCCTAAAGTGGGGGCTAAATGAGCTAAGTTCTAACCCCTGGCTGTGTCACTAACCAGTTGTTTGACCTCAGGCATGTCATCTCTACTTTCTGAACTTGTCTCTGCCTCTGCAGAATAAAGAAGTTGGTCTAAGTCACCTTCTTCAGTATTGTGAATATTCCTATGATAAATCTGCCAATTCAAATTTAACATGTTAAAAACTGACCTCATTATACCTCATCCTGCTCCAGCAACAAGATCCTTCTTTTTTTCTGAATTGCCCATTGTCTCCCAACTTCTAGTTCAGGATTCTTTCTACTAAAACCATATTTCTTCACTTCTGCAATATTAGTCCACCCATTTATACCCCACCTTGCAACTTGCTTATTTCCATTACTACTATATTAAGTGACATTCTCATTACAGTACTTCTTTCCTGGATACTAGAATAGCTTGTTAATTGGTCTCCAAATACTATTCTCTCCTACATCCATCTCACCTTTCAAAGCACTATCAGATTACTCTTCCTAAGGCATGGAGGGAATCATACCATTTTCTACTCAAAAAAAATTTAGTGGTTCACCGTTGCCTACAAAACAAAGTCCGATCTCTTGAGGGAGAATTCAAAACCCTCCATAATCTGTCTTCAACCTTTCTTTGTAGTTTTATCTGAACCAGGAAAGCAGTCATGACAGGAGATTAAAAAGGCAACAGCCACAAGGGGACCTTGAAACTGAAGCAACTCATGACTTGGAAAATGAAGTTCTTATATATTTCTTCTTATAGCCTTAGATCAAGGAACATTCTCAAGGAATGATTAACCCTGAGATTGCAAATGATTCATTTTAGGCAAAAGGTAAATAGACTAATATTTTTGTGAAGAAGGGAGGAAGCGACGGAGAGGATTTTGTTGGAAACAAGGCAGAATACATTTTCTTTGACCAGTATACCATAGAGAGTTTCATATATTCCTGCTGTATGGTTGGCCCAATTTAGGGTCACAAATCTAGAGCTGGAAGGCATTTTAAAGGCTTGAGTCCCTTAGAGATCAAGTGAATCTTGTATCTTACCTTTTGTATTGGGCTCTGGGGCAACTCCCATCATTAAACCTTAATTTCCCAAAAACCACACCCTGCAGAACATCCATAATCTACTTCAAGATCCATGGCACAGAACAATAGACTCAGAAGTGAAAGAGATCTTAGAAACCATTAAGTCCAACTTCTTTACTTTACAGATGAGGAAACTGAAGCCCAAAGAGACCACAGCTCATAAATCAAGAGCTGGAAGGGACCATAGAAGAATTCAAATTATCCCCCCCCCAACCCATTTTACACATGAAGAAACTACAATGTAGGGCATTTGGATGACTATTCTAAGGTTTATCCAGATAGTAAGCATCAAAAGGGGGTCTTTGACTCCAGAACCAGTGTCAGTTTCTCTATTCTCTGCTACCTCTCTAAGATCTCTCTGACCACTCTCCAATCATTGTCTCAGCCATCTTACCTGCCTAATTTAATCTATATTTGTCCATTGTTTTTTCACTACCTCATGCTCACATTAATGAGGCAGTGTGGTATACTAGAAAAATAAGAACTCAAAGTGAGCGGACCTACCCTCCAATGTAATCAATTTAGCCATTTTTCTAGGCAAACTACTTACTCTGTGTGAATATCAGCTTCCTTATCTCTAAAATGGGAGTGATAATTCCTGGCTATCCACTTCCCAAGACTGATTTGAAGAACTAATGAGATGATCTCTTAAAAAAAGCATGAAATAAATGTATGTTGAGAGGCACTGAGGTATGGTGGCTAGAGAGGATCAGACTTGGAGACAGGAATACCTGAGTTCAAATCTTTATTTCAGATGCTCCCAGTACCACAGAATAATGAACCTGGAGTCATGATGGAGCTGAGTTAAATCCTGTTTTTGATACTTATTAGATATATACCTCTGTGCAAATCACTTGACATCTCTAAACCTTAGTTGGCACATCTGTACAATTAATGGTTGGACTAAATATTTTCCAAAATCTTTTCCATCTCCAAATCTGTTGTCCTTTAAGTTACAAGGAAGTTGCTTATATGCATTGGCCAGGGAAGATTCTACACTGGTCCTAAGAAACCAGAGCCACAAAATGTTATTACCTTTGTCTTAAATCCATAGTTGTGTTGTAAATGCATAGAGGACAGAGGCCATGAAACCTTCTATTGGATTTCTTTCTCTCTCTGCCCCATTCCCTCCTCCTAATTCAATGTTATATATTAGCAGGTACTTATCAGATGAAAGAAGTTACAGCCTGTCAAATTCTTTGAACCACTTCCTAAGATTCATGGTCCATTAAAGCCCATGGGATTATTATTGCAGGGGTAAAAAAAAAAATGGAGAGAACTGTGTAAATGTCAGGAAGTTTCCCTGACAATGAGAACTTTGTATGAGAGAGCTGTGTCCCCAAAGGCTTGGAGTGGAAGCTTTGGGTTGCATAAGATGCTTCTAATAGACTCAGACGAAACATAAGAGGCAGGATGAGGATAGGGAGGGGCGGTGAAATGAGAGAGAATGAGGCTGCCCCAGTCCTTTGGGGTTTGGGGGATAAACTTGCAGAGCTAATGAAGATTTTTTTCCATTTCTAATTTTGATGAACACTTTACAGTTCTTCTGGCAAAGTGTGGGTGTCTGGAGATGCTGAATGTTCCCGTCTTAATGATCTTTTGCACTAATAGGGAAGTTCAGGGTCTTTGGAGCACTTAACAGACAAATCTAAGTGTTTCTCCTAATATGATTATGGTAGCCTGGGAAAACCTTTGGTTTTCCTGAAATGATTTTTCTTCTGACAGCTTCTGGGGCTATATGATTAGAAACAGAGCTAGATTTAGTCCACTCACAAGTCATTTTACAGATGAAGAAACTGAAGCACAGTATGGGTAAGTGATTTGTCAAAGGTCACAGTAGATGCAAATAGCAGAAACAGAACTTGAACTCCTCTGGTTCTCTGACTCCAAATCCTGTGCTCCTTCCTCTCTGCCATATTGTCTTTGATCTAAAGATGCCCCTTCTTCTTGCCTTGTAGTCTGCCCTGCTTGTTCTTGGTAACTTTCTATATCTGGATTTTTCCTTTCTAGAAACCGTCCTCATCTTACTCATGTCTGATGACATGGTCTTTGGCCTTTGACCTCAGGAGTGGTGAAACAGTCAGGGTCACCTGAATGAAGCTGGTCCTCCACTCCCTCCAATATACCTGACCCCTTTCTGAATATAGTTGTGACACTGTCATTCAGGATGATCCAGATATTTCACACAGAATTAGAGGTGTGAGTGAGAGGCTAGCATGGCCTAAGTGCCTGGACAGAGGCAACTCTTGCCTAAATCATTGATCTCATTCTTCCTCATGTCAATCCTGACTGCCACCTCTTGTAATGTTCAGATCATGTGCATCTTTCCTCTAAGGAGATCTAATTCTAGCTTTGTCTTTTTGGCTGATTATAATCCTGGCTATGTTTTACTATCTCTTCCCTAGGCCCCATTCTTTGTACCCCTAGGATTTGTAAAAATTAAATGATTCTTTTATGTGAACTAAAATATGCCTATAATAAAAGCCCTACTGCTTGTTAGCACTGTTGCTTGGTTTGTTGTTTTTATAAGAGTTTTCAAGTCTTTCAGAGTAGCTGCAAACATCAGGGCTATACTTGTTGGTAGAGCTAAGCAGTTATTTGGGAAAAAAGCACTAATGAAATTAGGGATGACATTACAGGAGATACAAGAAAACTAAAAATCCTGGATAAAATCAAGACCTATTAGACTCTGTATGGAGATCCCTGGGAGACTTTGGGCAAGACACTTGACAACCTTGAAACTCAGTTTCCTTGCTGAAAAGATAAGATGCCCCCTCTGCCTTGCTCAGAGAATAATAATAAAATCATCAATTATCATCTCTACCATAAAGGATATGACGATGCATTGCCCTATAGCACCACTCAGAATCCCTAAGACTGTCCCTTTTATGTTCAAACCTTTCCCTTTGGAAACTTTGGAATACAATGCAAACTCCTGAATTTGGAGCAAAGTCCTGAGCAATCTAACCAAGTGGGAACCATAGAGAATCCAAAACTCTTACTTCATGGATGGGTGAATAGAGGATCAGAGAAGGGAGATAAATGGCCCCAAACCACACAAGATATCAGTGACAGAGTCGAAACTAGAATCAAAGGACTTGAACTCCCATGTGTCCAGTGCTTTTTGTAGCACAACATAATCCCTCCCAGTAAGCTGTACCTTAGTGTAGGTGAATTTAAGTCACTGGATTCTTTCTTCCAGCAAATTGGTATAGAACATTGCTATAGATCATAGATTTAAAACCACAGGGGCTCTTGGAGATCGTTTAGTCCAATCTTCATTTCTCAGTTGTTTGAACTCAGGCCTAGAAAGGGATAATGCTTTACCCAAAGCCACAAAAATAGTAAATAGCAAAGATTTGAAGGCAGATCTTTGACTCCATCGCCAGTGTTCATTTCACTGTTCCATGCTGTGTTCCAGACATTTCAAATATGACCTCACCTTGTAGAGAAGAGGGACAATTGAACAACTTGGGGAAGGAATCTTCCCACTGCTTCAAAAACCATAGGGCATAGCCAGCCATTCTGTCTCTGGTTAAGATAGTTCTATTAGGATCTCACAATCTAATTCTTAGCCTTAATAATATAATCTCCCCCACCACCTCCATTTTACTAGTTGCTAATAAGGCATGTTGGATAAGTGGCTATAAATATGGCCTCAGAACCAGGAAGACCCAGGTTCAAATTCTGCCTTTTGCACACACTGGCTATGTCATGTGTTTAATATCTCTTTGTACACAGAGTCAACCTTCTGGATCTTTAAATCTTCCAGCAGTTGTTGATCTAGTTTATTTCTTTCACTATGATCTTAAGGAGCAGATCTTTAGAAAATATCTATCATGGAACTCTTCAGTACTAGGGACAGCTCACCAAGGCAAGTGCTTGCCAGCATTCCAAATCCAAACATGCTGCTGGGAATGGATTGCTGCTTGCTCTTTTTATAACTTACTTCAGGATTACTTTATTACTTTTCAAGTGACAGGCAGTAGAATAGACTCTGTCTCAATATTGGCAGCTGAGACGTGGAGTGCATTCATTATGAATTTAATTTCATTTTGTTTTAGTTTATATTTTATTCCTTTATTTACAGGTCAATTTCACTTTGAGGAATTCTGAGGATTATCAAAGCAATAAACAGCTCCTGTTTGAAAATTGGGCAGGCCTCTTAAAATATAATAAATTGTTTAGCAATTTAACTGACAGGAGAGTAGATGTTCCCAGGAAGGAGTGTGTCTAGGAATACAAGAGAGTCTGATTAACTATGATAGATCCTTAAGGGTCTCCTTAATAGTCTCTTGGCAGGAAGAAACTATGACTCAACTCCAACTTCTGTGTTCATAGCAACATTTGACCATGGACTGCATTTTCAAAAAAGGGATAGCTGATTATTTTGAAACACACTGTAATTTGTACCTCTTTCCTTTGGAGCTAGGAAATCATCCTCTCTTTTTCTGCCTTCATAGAGATAGGAGGCCAAGACAGGTTAAAAGGGCATGAAGATTTGGGGATGGGCATTGAGTTAAACAAAAAGAAAAGGTCAAATTAGTTCTCTAATCATGTCATCAAAGTCCTACCTGTCATGAGGTGAAATAGGGCTTTGCCCCAAGATGCTAACCTGAGGAGGAGCAGGAGGAGCAGGAGTCCCCATGCCTATCTTCACAGTTTGACCCATTTGTTTTGATCAAGTCTGCTGAATGGTGCAACTGTCCCTGGCCTGATCCCCTGACCTGATTGTGAAGTATAGTATATGATAAGAGGTCTGAAATGTCCCATCTTCCTCCCACAATTCTACCAAATGAGTGAGCTACCTTCTTTGTTGCCACCATGATGCTTTTTCCATGGATGCCTCAATGGCTTTTGGTGCAAGTGGACAGATCCCTAATTATTATTATTTTTCCAGTTATTCAGAAGAGCCAAGATTCAATCAAACCTCAACTCTGGAGAACATACAAATCATACAGGGATTCTATTCCTTTTGGTCACTGGACAAACCCCCAAAGCAACAAAGAAACAAAAACACTAGTCCTGGATCTTTAGAATAAAGAAAAGCAAAATTTAATAGGATTCCCAGTGTAGGAATTACTTTTACAGAATAATGTAATGGACAGATTGTAGGATATGAAATCTAAAGCCATAGTTTCTGATCTAGCTCTGCTATGAAACAGAGGCCATGATAGGGCCTTGCTGGGCCATAACCTAGATTTCTTTTGTTTGTTTATTTATTTGTTTGCTTCGTTGCTTGCTTGCTTGTACATTGCAGCTCCTCAGTTTACTTGGACTCTGGGCTTTACTCCTTGGATATTTGGGGTTCTTATTTTTCCCCTAAGAGTTGTGATGGTTGGTCCATTCAGACCCTGCCAGGCTTTTTTTCTGAAAAATAAAAAGAAAAGAAATGTTTGACTGTAGAGTTCCCAATTTCAGGTTTTTATTTTTGTATTTAGCTGACAATTGCATAACATTTCATGGTTCAACATTCAATGAATTGATCAACAGACATTTCTTGGCTATTTACTGTGTCAAACACTGTTCTAAGGACTGGGATTCAGAGAACTTCAAACAATAGTCCTCTATTTCAAGAAGTTTAGATTTAAATGACTGCCGAAGGTCATATTTAAATTGAGTCTTTAGCAAAGCCAGAGATTCTAAGAAATGGAGATGAAGAGAAAAGACATTCTAGGTAAAGGGGACAGCTAATGCAAAGACCTGGAGATAGGAGTGTTGTGCATGAGGGACAACAAGTAATTCAATATGGCAGGACCATTAAATACATGGCAGGGAGAAATATGTCAGAAGACTAGGAATTTAGAAAAAAGCCAGGTGATGAAAAGCCTTAGATGCCAAACCAAAAAGTTTATATTTAATGATAGAGGCAAGGAGCAGTTCGTATTGACTGAGTAGACAATAATGAAAATAACTCTTGTTTCTCTAATAATAATATTTCCCTCATGAAATAGGTATTGAGAGCATTGTTCTCCAAAATTTAAAAAATGAGGAAACAGACTTATGGAGGGTGAATGAATAGCCCTTGGTCTGACACATTCAAATCTACATATATTATGTCTAATATTTTATTTGCTTTGAAAAATCATGCAAAGGATAAAGTCTGGCAATCCACTTAGCAGTGGAAGATAAAACTTCCAGGAATCACTTCAATTGCAGTTAGAGCAGAGAAAGCTCTCCCTACTAGTTTACACAGTTTAGGGCACACAATCAGCACATCAGAACTCTGGAATTGGAGGTAAGACCTGAACTTTTCTGTCCTTTTTTATAAAATAAAGTGGGGCAGACTAGATGATGAGAGGACCCTTTGTCGTTTGAAAATGTTATGATTCTAAGAATCTAGGTAAGAAAATGAGTGGAAAATACCAGCTTTTCACAAAATCCAAATACTAAATAATGTTAAGATAAAAACACCCATTTTTTTCCCATTGAATATGCAGAACTTGGTCCCAGAGCTTTCTGGTTCTTTTTTGGAATCTGTTTAAAAAAAAACCCACATGACTAAGTCCTTAGAAATATCCAGAAGTACAATATGTTAACAACTAATCAAGTTGTTAGCTCCATAAGAACAGGTATGATAATTGATATTTCAAATAAACAAATGCCTCAAAAAGAGATTGTGTGCAAAGCACTGCTAGATACTGTGGCCAATCAAAGGAGGAAATAAGAAACAGTTCTCATTCTCATAGAGTTTACAGTCTCGTGGGAGACTGCACAATACATACAGACATTATTATAACACAAAATGGAATACAATAAGTGATTAAGAGAATTACAAAGTAGTCTGCAATGTCTGAGGAAGGAATGATGCTATCTGCCTTGAGACATCTGGAAAGGTGGCATTCAAGCAGAGTCTTAAAGGAAGAATAGAAATTTAATTTAATCACTTACAATGTGAGGCAGGGGAAGAGAGTCTGGAAAGATATTCACAATCTTGAGCAGAGACACAAAAATGGTAAAGAAGGAAATTTATGTGTATATTAATATATAATTGTATATATAAATATATATCTATGAACATACATAAGTGTGTATCATATATATGTATATGTGTTATATATTCATTCAGGGATACACATACACACAGAGACAGACAGAAAAATGCGCGCGCGCGCGTGTGTGTGTGTGTGTGTGTGTGAGAGAGAGAGAGAGAGAGAGACAGAGAGAGAGAGAGAGAGAGAGAGAGAGAGAGAGAGAGAGAGAGAGAGGAGAGAGAGAGACTGACTTTTTGGAGGGTTAGATAAGCTTAAAGGCAATGGCAAAAATTAAGATTAAAAAAATAGGGTGAACCTAGAAAAAATAACAACAGAATTCATATGGAACAACAAAAGGTCGAGAATTTCAAGGGAAGTAACGAAAAAAAAAAATTAAGTGAAGGTGGCCTAGCTGTACCTGATCTATAGCTATATTATAAAGCAACAGTCACCAAAACCATTTGGTATTGGCTAAGAAATAGACTAGTTGATCAATGGCATAGGTTAGGTTCACAGGGCAAGATAGTGAATAAAAATAGCAATCTAGTGTTTGACAAACCCAAAGATCCCAAATTTTGGGATAAGAATTCATTATTTGACAAAAACTGCTGGGAAAACTGGAAATTAGTATGGCAGAAACTAGGCATGGACCCACATTTAACACCACATACTAAGATTAGATCAAAATGGGTCCAAGATTTAGGCATAAAGAACGAAATCATAAATAAATTGCAGGAACATGGGATGGTTTACCTCTCAGACTTGTGGAGGAGGAAGGAGTTTGTGTCCAAGGGAGAACTAGAGACCATTATTGATCACAAAATAGAAAATTTTGATTACACCAAATTAAAAAGTTTCTGCACAAACAAAACTAATGCAAACAAGATTAGAAGGGAAGTAACAAATTGGGAAAACATTTTTACAGTTAAAGGTTCTGATAAAGGCCTCATCTCCAAAATATAGAGAATTGACTTTAATTTATAAGAAATCAAGCCATTCTCCAATTGATAAATGGTCAAAGGATATGAACAGACAATTTTCAGATGATGAAATTAAAACTATTTCCGCTCATATGAAAGAGTGTTCCAAATCACTATTGATCAGAGAAATGCAAATTAAGACAACTCTGAGATATCATTACACACCTGTCAGATTGGCTAAGATGACAGGAACAAATAATGATGAATGTTGGAGGGGCTGTGGGAAAACTGGGACACTGATGCATTGTTGGTGGAGTTGTGAAAGAATCTAACCATTCTGGAGAGCAATCTGGAACTATGCCCAAAAAGTTATCAAACTGTGCATACCCTTTGACCCAGCCATACTACTACTGGGCTTATATCCCAAGGAAATACTAAAGAAGGGAAAGGGACCTGTATGTGCCAAAATGTTTGTGGCAGCCCTTTTCATAGTGGCTAGAAGCTGGAAGATGAATGGATGTCCATCAATTGGAGAATGGTTGGGTAAATTATGGTATATGAATGTTATGGAATATTATTGTTCTGTAAGAAATGACCAACAGGAGGAATACAGAGAGGCTTGGAGAGACTTACATCAATTGATGCTAAGTGAAACGAGCAGAACCAGAAGATCATTATACACTTCAACAATGATACTGTATGAGGATATATGCTGATGGAAGTGGATATCTTCAACATAGAGAAGAGCTAGTCCAATTCCAATTGATTAATGATGGACAGAATCAGCTACATCCAGAAAAGGAACACTGGGAAATGAGTGTAAACTGTTATTTTTACCTTCTGAATCCAATTATTCCTGTGCAACAAGAAATTCGGTTCTACACACACATATATTGTATCGAGAATATACTGTAATATATTTAACATGTATAAGACTGCTTGCCATATGGGGGAGGGGGTTGGGGGAGGAAGGGAAAAAATCTGAATAGAAGTAAGTGCAAGGGGTAATGTTGTAAAAAATTACCCATGCATATGTACTGTCAAAAAAAGTTATAATTATAAAATAAAATAAAAATTAAATTAAAAAAAAATAGGGTGATTCCAGATTCTAGAAAGCCTTGAATTCCTTCCTAAGGAGTATTGATTATTTGTAGTAGGCAATGGGGAGTCATTGAAAAGTTTTGATTAGAGAAATGACATGATAAGCCTTATATATAAGGAAGAATAACTTATACTTAACAAATTTCTTCTCTGCATTATTACTCCCTTCCTCATTATTCTCAATAGCTAGCATGACCCTGTTCAATAAAAGGAGTGTTGTATTATGGGAAAATCATTGGAATTAGATTCTGAAGACTTGGCTTTTTGTCCCAGATTTGTCTGCACAACATTGTATTCAGTCTTCTTGTCATTAGTTTCCTCATCTGTAACTTAGGGATTTATTTAAAATAAGGGTTCTTGATTTTTGCAAGTTCATGAACTTGAATAGGGAATAATACATTTTTATTTCAATATAATAGATGTCCCTTGTAATCCTATGTATTTTAATTTAAGCACTTAAAAACATTTTGAAAAGTGGTCCATAGGCTTCACTATATTGCCATAGGAACTATGATTCAAGAAATGCTTGAGAACTTCTGAACTAGTAGATCTGCTATAATTGTATTGTCTTGGGAAGAGGTGAGGGGGGACTGAACATGGGTATTGGCTGTGGGAGTAGAAAGAGAAGAGATATGTGAAAGATGTTGTGGGGGAAGAAATTACAAGGTTTGTCAATTAATTGGATATGTGGGGGAAGTGAGAACAAGAAGATGGGGATAGTATTAAGGTTGTGAAACTGGGTTACTAGAAGGATAATAAGGATGCTTGGGAAAAGGGTGTGGTTGGGAGTGGGGAAGTTATCGAGCTTTATTTTCAACACAGTGAGTTTGAGATGGTGATGAGACTTCTTGTTTGAAGGAAAAGCCAGTACTGGATATTTAGATCCAGAATTAGCCACACAGATGATAATTAAAATCATTGGAGCTAATGGTTTACCAAGTAAGCTCATTTCAAGAGAAAAGAAAAAAAGTGAGCTTTATCTTATACACAAAATATGTCCTTAATATAAATGATAATATAATAAAAGAAAATTGAAAGGGACAGTTAGACTTGTAGGAGGGAGAAACATCATGAAAAACCAGATTGAAGAAGAGTATCAAATATGCATCATTGGCAAATGGTACAAAAAAGTCAATGAGAATAAAGTTTGTGAATTGTCTTTAGATGTGATGATTTGAAGATCATTGGTAACACTGAAAACTGCAGACAAGTTTAAATGAGTACAGGTGCTTGATAAGAGATTGAGAAGGAAGCAAGAGTAAACAAAATATATAAGTAGCTTTTAAAAAAGCAGTTTAATTGAAAAAAGCAAAAGAGGTACAGACGCTAGCCTGTGAAAATGACAGAGAAGTGGCAGTGGTGGTGATGTTGGTAGTAGTAGTGGTGGTATTTTTACGTATGAAGACTCTTGTTTTATTGGAAGAACAAGGAAGAGATTGGATAAGATTGAAGACTAGAGAGAGGTGAGGTGAGGGAGGCAATAATTTGCTGGAGAGAAGTGATGGGAGAAAAGGATATCAAGAATTCATATAGAACGGTTGGCCTTGATGGGGAAAAGATCTATATATTCATCAAAGATTATTGTTAAGTGAGGAACTAATGAGTTGTGAGATGAGGAAAAAGAAATTACAGAGAGTTCATGGAGAATGATCTGGATTATCTTTGTATAAGTGTAAGGTGAGGTCTTTGACTTGTTATTTATTGCCTACCTAATTGGTTTATATAAATGTACAATAAAATACAAATAGAGTCATGCGTACCATACATGGAAAATTAATGAAATGTAAAGTTTACTCTTATATCATTAAGAAATAGAGGAAATATGGGGTATAGAAAAAGGGCAGAAAGCTATTATGTAGACCTCAGAACTAATGGTGGTAGTGAATGATCTGAGGAAAACCTGCCTTAGGAAACTTGGAGATTTAATCTTTCCTTTTTCCTGGAGAAGAGGAGAGTTGGATAAGGCAATTAGCTTGAACTGTCCCTTAAAATGTAGCTGCCTAGAAATACAGTCTCGGAATTGGGCCATCTGGGAGCTGAGTCTATTTTTAAATCCATTCTATTATATGTCCAAGGAAGAAAAATCATTTCTTTTTTGGCATTTAAACCTGTCACTAGATATGAACTCAGAAGAGCAGAGTTCTAGTCCTAGCTTTAACACTCACTAGCTACTTGACATTGGAAATATTACTTCCAAGTAATATTTAGAAACCTTTGGTTTTGACCTTTATAGTAAGGGGGTGATGGAATATATGAACTTAAAAAGCCCATTCCATGACTACTATTCTATAATTCTACACATTGTAGTTCTCCTGAATCTTAAAACTAGGGCTAACAGGTATTCCTTGCCCAGCATCACTAGCTCTCTCCTTACTATCCAAAAAGTTTGCCAAAATACTTATTGGATTCTTAATAGAGCAAACCTTCCATGACTGTTTCATTTGAATGAGTCTCCCTTTTGACATTGGGTTTATGTATATTAAGGGAAGAGAACATGAAGTAGCAGTAAAGGAAAGGGAAAGAAATTTTACCCAGTTGTGGATGAATTAATTAGCTGCTACGATATGAATCAGGCTTCATCCAAAATATTCTTTGGATGGAATCGTAGAGGGCATTTAGTTCAATCCCCCTCAATTTCTTTATTTTATTCTACTTTAAATTAATCATTTATATTTCACTTCCTCTACCTCTCCAATTTTAAACATAAAAAATCTGTAACAAGTATGCATAGTCAAAAAAACAAAACCAGAGTCTTGTATTGACTTATCCTCAAATCCATGTTTCATTCTGCAACATGATTTCATCTCTGTCATGAGATGGTACCACAGATCATCTTCGGTCCTCTAGAATCAAGGTTGGCTATTGCATTGATGAGAGGTCTTAAGGCTTTAAAAGTTATTTGTCTTTACAATATTATGTTTATCAAAGAGGAGGAATCTTGGACTGGAGAAGTGAATTAAAATTAGATGGTGAAGGGTTTTTAATGCCCCAAAAAGAGTTTGCATTTGACATTAATTTGCATTAAACTAGATGCCCACTTCACCCACAAAGACCACAAAGTCATTTACTTTAACCGCATTGTCTTAAGCCAAGTAAAGACATTTGGAGAGGTCACTTGGTGGCATAGCAATAAAATGGATTTAGCTTGACATTGTCCTGCATTGTTGGGATCACTCTGTGTTTCCCATAGGACTGAGTCAACCATGAATCCTAGAAGTAGTATCACCAACAGAATCAACCTGAGCAAACATCAAAGTTATTTCAGAGGAATGGTTTTTCTTGTGCACAGCATGGGTCTTTTCAATCACTTCCATTCAGTCAACCATTCAGCAAGATTTTTTTTTTAAATCAAGTGTCCATAATTAGGACTAGAATTACATTCTGCATGGTTGAAGGGCACAAAAAGTAGAAGATACAGATTCCATCCTCAAAAAGTCACAGGGAGTCTTAGTCTATTAGACACAAAATTTCAATTCTCATTTCCAATCCATCATTAGCTCCATGGCTTTGGGCATGTCCCTTTTACCTCTGAGCTTCCTTTTTCTCCCCTACAAAATTGAAGAGGTTATGTGAAATAGTCAATAAGATTCCTTCTTGTTCTAATGATAATACAAATATTGAACAACAAAAAGATCAAACTTGGCATTCAATCAAACTATCTAGTTTGACATTATTCCATTACTTAACATTCTTTTAGTCCTATTTTTCAGCCACTTGACTATTAGGTCAACTAGCCTGCATCTCTCCAACTTCTCCATAAATAGATTATGAGAAACTGCCAAAAGCCCTGCCAAAAATCCTCATGAAGAAAACCCTCTTGGATACAGAAATTCAGGAGTTACTATTTTGAATATTTGCTGATTGATTCATAATTAATTCAATGTCATCTGTCCCTTTGAAATCTCTTAGTTATAATGCTTTCCTTTTGGGTTCCCAGCACTTTCTTGGCTTCTGGACCCTACCCACTCACCCAACCATCCTCAAGAACACAATTAAAAGTCAGAAACTAGAAAGTGATCAAGTAGATTAGCATGTACTTGAGGTATTTTTCTTCAAACCAAAAGAATTAAGGTCAAACAACACAAACAGAATACTTGAAATAGTAGACGAAAATGGAAAGTTTTGAGGAGAAATGCAAGAAGTCCTTGGGAATGTTTTTTGTATTAAGAATAAATATAAATGATTCTTATGTCCCTAGGGATCTCTTGAATCTATTGCCTGGAAATGGGGAAGACAAAAATCAGTGGATGTCAAGCAAAAAATTTGCTTGCTTTGAGGTGAACTTGTTTTCCCATTGTTTAGGTTTGTTTTTTACAGAATAGGAGAGTGATGATTCAAATCTTTATTTCTCCCTAAAAATCTACAGACTGTAAAAATGTCTAACAGCTCTTGGCCTTCTATTTGGTCTCATAGATTCATAAATCTAGTGCTAGAAAGAGAGAAAAGGTATTCAAGTCCAATCTTTCCCATTAAAAAGATGAGGAAACTGAGGCAAGAAAGATTAATTGACATGACAGAGGCCACAAGGTGCTTAGAGACAGAGTCTGGATTTAAACCCAGGTCATCTTACTCGATACTCAGGCTACACAATAATCCAAGACCAAAGAATTCTATTCTCCCTTGAAGCTTTTCTCCCTAGGTTTATTTTCCTTCTTTTAGATGATAAGGGTCATTCTTCTCTGACCTTTCTCCACATTCCATGTGTTCTTCTCATTTTTCATTTTCATAAAATACTCATTTTCATAAAAAAGCTTCTATAGCATTTCCATTTCTTATTATCCCTTCTCTCCTACCTAGAGAATCATCCCTGGAATTCAATTTCAAAAAAGAAAGAAAGAAAAGATAATCCAGCAATATTAGTGCATCAATCATAGGCATTATTCCCACACCCCATAATCCCCCATCTCTTCAAAGAAGGGAGAGGAATTCTGTATCATTTTTAAAGTTCAAGGACAAAAATAGAAAAATGGAAAGGATCAAAGTGAGTGGAAAGTGGGCTCATATCTATCAGAAAGTCATGGGTTCAAGTCCTTCCTCTGAGGTATATTAGCTCTATTATCCTTGGCAAGTGCCCAAGGTAATGTTTTAATTCCTCCATGCCCTAGATAATGCTGTAAACCAAGACATTAACATGTGTAACCCAGTTGGCCAGTTAATACTCTGTATCCTTAGAGGGAATTTCTACACACAAGATTTCCTAAAAGCTGGACCACAAATCAATAAAAAATTGTGAGGGTTGGGGAGAATTGAGTGAAGCAGAGGATGCAATAAAAGATGTGAGAGCATCCGTGCCTTCTTGAATCTCCTCCTCTAGAGTCTCAAATCTGGGAAGCTGCAGTGCAGGGAAGTTTTGACAGCTTCCTGAGAGAATGGTTATGCCTCAAGGGCCAAGATCTTAGATTAATACCTCTATCCCAGCAGGGAAGAGAAAGGGGAAGAGAAATCAAAACCCCCTTGTCTGAAATACAGCTGTTTTCCATTATTTCTTTCCCATTTAAAGTCAATGATGTCTTAAGGCTTCAGCAGATTCCAAGGGGGAAGTATTCAGTTTCAAGCAGCACACTTCAGATGCTGGGCAGAACCCGAGATGGCCTGTGGTGTGTCTCCGTGCTCTTTGTCAAGACAGCATGTACCTGGCCTTTATGTGATCCAAAGAATCTGACTGATAGACTTGTTCACTGTAGGGCAGGGAAATGCTTGTGAGGAGCAAAGCGGACTCATGTCAGCCTGTCTTCTAGATGTTTTAATGGAATATCACTCACCTAAATAGTCACCAAGAAGCATCTCCTTTAGTTAGACCACAGCAGGGGGATGGCTTCCTGAAGCTAAGACTGAAGCCAGAATCATTGGCTGCTCATGGAAGTCCCTCGAGCCACTATATATCACACCAAAGGATCACAGATTAATAGATGAAAAGGAAAAGGTCTCTCTCTCATTTTGCAAATGAGGAAGCTGAGGTTCAAAGAAATGACGCTTCTAAGGTTCCTTCCAGTTCTAAGTCTATGAATGTACTTTATAGATGAGAAAAAATGGATGCCTGGGGAAATTAATCGTCTTGCACAATGATATACAAGTAGTGATCATCAAAGGTGGGATTTGAATCCTGATCTTTTTGACTTCAAAAGTCAATATTCTTTTCATTCTAATATACTCTTTTCTCTATGATACCTTGGCTCTGTTTCATGCATTTTTATATATTCGAGTTTATATGTTTAATATCAAGGAAATTAAATGACTTATCCAAGTTCTCATACTTAATACCTAAATTCTCCAAGGAAAGTTTCCATCTTGTCTGGAAACTCTCTCAGACTTACCATGGAGGAGGGCTTAAGGTGAATGGATCCTGCTTATCCTCAGAATTAATCAAGTTTTGTGTGTGTGTGTGTGTGTGTGTGTGTGTGTGTGTGTGTGTGTGCGCGCGCGTGTGTGCATGTGTGTGGGCTCACAAGTCTGTTTATTCAGATGTAAGGGTGCTATAGTGATAGAATTGGGTTTAGAATCAGATAACTTAGCTTAGAATCTTCTCTCTGATAACTAGTACCTATATGACCTTGGATAGTGCATCTAGGCAGTGCCATAGTATATGGAGCATTGTATCTTGAATCAGGATTCATCTTTTTGATTTCAAATCTGGCCTCAGAAACTTACTAGTAGCTGTATGACTCTGAGCAAGTCACTTAATCCTGTTTATCTCAGTTTCCTCATTAGAAATGAGCTGGAGAAGGAAATAACAAACCATTGCAGTATCTCTGCCAAGAAAACCCTAAACACGATCGTAAAGACTCATGTCTAACTGAAAAATGACTAAACAACAACTAATCTTGAATATGTTCATTGCCATGAGCTTCTGTTTCCTGATCTGTAGAGTAGGATCCTATACTTAAAGCTGTAGAAGACCTTGGAAGAGGCCCAGGGGCAAGTGGACACTAGCTCTGGAATTGATTCAAGAATCTGGGTTCAAATCCCAAGCTTGATAATTACTATCTACACTCTTGACAATCGCCACATTTGTGACTTTAAAAAGTTAAATTAATCTCCCTGGACAGTATTTTCCATTTATTTTAAATGAAATGATGACACTAAATCATCTCTGAGGTCTCTTCTAGTTCTGAATACTATGATACTATAGTAAATGAGATCAAAATATGATTGAGTCACAAGAGACTTAGATCTCTCTATCTTTCCCTCTCTCCCTTTCCCCCCCCCTCTCTCTTCCTCCGTTCCTTTTTCTGTCTCTGCCTCTATTTCTGTCTCTCAATGTCTCTTTTCTCTGTCTCTCTCTGTCTCTGTCTTTTTCTTTCCTCCCCTCTCTTTGTTTGTCTCTGTCTTCTTCTCTCCCTCTCTCCTTTCCCCTTTCTTAAAGTCTTGCCCAAGGATAACAAGACTAATAAGTGTCAGATGCGTGATTTAAACTCAAGTCTTCCTGCCTCCAAGTCACAATACCATGACTTGCTCTTTTAATCCCATGTCTTTGAATTTCCATCCAAAAATGATTTGGTCCCTACAAGCTCTTGATCTTAAATTTCAATCTCTGAACCTTGGTTTGCTCAACAATAGAATATGATAGTGGACTGGATTCAGGATTCCCCAAACTTTGTATGTGTGTGTGTGTGTGTGTGTGTGTGTGTGTGTGTGTGTGTGACATGCCACATAGCTGTTCTGCCATCCAACCAAAGCCATACAATTTGATAAGGGATGTGCTGATGGGGAAGCGTGAGACAGAGAAGGGGGTGGAGGTGCAAGAACAGACAGAGAAAACCTGCTAGTGAGCCACATGCAGCCAAGATGGGGACAAGCCAGCAATGGAGAATGATTCAAGCTGAGCTGTTTCTGACCACAGTCTCTGCAGCTCTGTCTCTAGAACAGCTTACAAGGTGCAGAAAAGGAGGCTTTTCTCCAACCTCTGATCCCATCCTCCTTCTAGCCCACGGATATTTTAAATGATGAGAGATAAAACTCCTCCTCCTATTCCCTACTGTCTGGAGGTTTATTTTCATCTTGCATTCCTAATATCCCTGGGCATTGCTCAGGGTCCAGAGTATGACCAGAGGCTGGTGCCTGATAATTGACTAGGCTAGGGTCCAATTAGCCTGTTAGGGAATCTTAAACAAAATGGTTTTTGAGGTCCCTCCCACTCCCAACATCCTCTGACTCTGATTCCAAAACATGGACCTCAAAATGGGTGCAATTCTCTTAAATGTTTAATTCAGAATCACTCACTATGGATGCACAGGGAAGAAATCTCTAGTCAGTAAATCTCTAGTCAGTAAATAGAAGGGTTGCTCATAACGACACAGTGGCCTGGAGCTGAGACTTGTGTCTGGATGGGTTAGCAGCTTTCCCCATAACAGAGGAGCCCATGCAAGACTGCTATTCTCAGGCAGGTATGCCAGAAATATGCTGGGAAATGTTTAACAACTAAGTTTCCAAAAAAAAAATTTAAATAACTCACCTTTAAGTTTAACCTGCATCGTAAGCATTCCTCTATCACTCCTTAAAATCTCGACAATCAACAGCACTTGGTTTATTAATCAAGCTCTGGCTTGTGATGTTTGCTGATTTCTGAGGTAAAAATTGCTCACATTGAAAATCTAATAATTGGCTCAGGCCGCTATACCATTGGATACATCTCACTTTGAACTGGAGCTCAAATATTGTGTATTGAATTATATAGGACCATTGCTTGAGAGATCTCACCTAGATGAGGAAACTGAGGACCTTGAAGGAAAGTGTATTGCCCAACATTATCTGTCAAAGGTGAGGATTCAATCCAGGTTCTCTGACTCCAGAGACTTTAGTGTTCAATCCTTTCAGTCATTTCTGGTGCTTTATGACTTCATTTCTTAGTTTCTTAGTAAAGATACTAGAATGGTTTGTTCTTTCCTTCTCCAGATGATTTTACAGATGGGAAAACTGAGGAAGACAGGGTTAAGTGACTTGTTCAGGGTCACACAACTAGTATGGGTCCAGATTTGAACTCAAGA
The DNA here is from genome assembly GCF_048593235.1 of Sminthopsis crassicaudata. Lineage (NCBI taxonomy): Eukaryota > Metazoa > Chordata > Mammalia > Dasyuromorphia > Dasyuridae > Sminthopsis > Sminthopsis crassicaudata. Next base: position 446,988,343 of record NC_133620.1, read on the forward strand.
AGATGAGTTCTTGACTCTAGGCCTGGCACTGTATTGTACATAGTAGGAGCCTAGCAAGTATTTGTTGAGTCGAATCCCACTTTATCCACTTTGTGATTTGGGAGGGCAAGCTCCTTAACTTCCATGAATCTCAGTTTCTTATTCGTAAATTAAGAGGTTAGATTAGATGGTCTCTGGGTTCCTTTTGACTTCTAACATACTTCTCTGATCCTGTGCTGTCTTTTCTTCCTGGAGTCATCCCTAGATGATCATTTCACACAGATTGGTGTTGTTCATTTGGCTCATTCAGAGGCACCAATGAATCTTGTTTCTGCCCAAAGGCCCTCAATATCTGAGAACAGAGCTGGATAATCATGTTTGGAAAATATTTCCCCATACTCCAAAATGGGCCTGGAGCATTGCCAGGACAAACCCTTGACTTTGTCTGCCCTCAATAATTTGGAAATTGCCTTGCATGGGGATGCTGCTCTGCCTGCAGTGGCAAGGCAATTGGGGCATCTGGGAGATTGGGACCTCCAGCAGCCCCATCCTGCCTGCTGAAGCCAGCCAGCATATTCTCTGCATTTTCACTGAAGGGGGTAGTTTCTATGTGGTTGGAGGGGAAGGATCAGTCCTATCCCTTTCTGCCTTGGGGTTATCAAGAAAGGAAGGAAGTACACATAGTCCCTGTCAGTAGGTACCAAAAATACTTGTGAGACATTTTCTGAATAATGTAGAAAAGGAGACAGCAGTGAACTAAAGAACAATGCTAGCTCTGGTCCTGTTCTTCCCACTCAACATTTAAAATACATGTAAGTCCTTAATCACCATTAATTGCTCACATAAGTAAGTGACATGTACTCCGCTAAGGTCTACTGAACTATAACTTCCTTATTAAATGTCATGGACAAGGCCTCCATGACACCACAGATGTTACCTGCTTGTCAGAATCTAATTATGTCTCCTTATGATTTAATCTCATTGTCTTGTCCACTTTGAGGCTTGGAGTCAATCTGGCATGAAATCAGCTGCTTCCTTCAACAGCCCCAATGCTTCCTTTTCAATTAGAGGGAGCAGGGTTCCAAAGAATAAAAATCCTGGGGGATGTTGCTTATTGCAGGTAGTGTTTACTGACTCCAGAAGGACCAGGGTATAATCAGTGGGTATCAATATTATTTAGTCTTTCAAAGTATTCACAAATTCCAGTCCTTCTTGTGTTAAAGGACCAAAGTAAGAATTTATGTAGCTGGTTACTGGACCACGGATGATGTAGCTAATCAGGATTCATTGTTTAGTGCTTGAAAAAACTTTGGTCTGACTCCAACTACTGCCGTGTTCTTTTTCTCCCTAAGGATGCTCTTGTACTCCATACCGAAATTTGAGGGAGGAGTGTTCTCCGATTCCAATATCAGCTCTCATATTGAGATTGAAATGGTGAGGAAAGAATCCTAAAGAAGGGGTCCTGAAGAATATTTGGACCTCCATGACATGCCCAAAGCATGGGTCTAGCCATGTCACCCCCTTGTACCTTCTTATTGTTCCCAGGATCAAATACTGTCACTCCAAGATCAAATATAAAGGCCTGAGTTTGGTATTTAAGGTTTTCCCCAATATGACCCCTTTCTCCATTTTCTGTCTTCTTATCCTTCCTACACTCAACAATTTGACCTCTCCTAACTAGATCCTTTGTATTAACTGTCCCCCTGTGCCAGCAATATTCTCCTTCTTCAACTCTACCTTTTAATTTCCAACAAGACGCAAATCAAATCCTATCTTCAGTAAGACTCTTCCCTGTTCCCGTATCACAACAACCCTTCCCCCCACTTCTGATGCTGCCTTCTTCTCTAAAAGGACCTTTCATCTACTCTTTTTTATTTTAATTTTAATTTTTACCTATCTTTGATGAAGCAATTGGGGTTCAGTGACTTGCCCATGGTCACACATCTAGCAAGTGTTAAGTGTCTGAGGCCACATTTGAACTCAGGTCCTCCTGATTACAGGGCTGGTGCTCTATCCACTGCACCACCTAGCTGCTCCTCATCTACTCTTCATACATGTCATTGAGACCCAGTTATTGACATGCTGTCCCTCTCCCCATTACATTGTGATCTCGTTGAAGGTGAGGGCTGTTTTCTTATTTTTTCTTTCTTCCTTTCTTTTTCTTTTTTGCCTTTCTATCCCTAGTTAAACACAGTCTCTGTGAACCTCGTAAGCACTTATTGGATGCTTTTTTGACTTGACTTGACTCAGCTACTCCATTCCAATCTACTTTTGCAGGGTTGTTAGGAATTATGCCATCTACAATCCAAAAAAAAAAACACAAAACAAACAAAGAATCACGAATCTGACCTTTCTTATTTTCCCTCACACATGGCTTCCCTTTCCCTTCTCTTTAACTTTGCACAAGCTTACCTGACATTTCTGGAATGAACTTTCTCTTTACTTCTGCTACAACTTCCTTCAAAATAAAATTCATGTATCATCTCCAGCAGGACCACTCTCCTAATTCCCCCATTCCTTAATGCATCCTCCTGAAAACATTTTGTATTTTTTTAACTATATTTTGCAACTACATGTATGTTCATATGTTGGTTCCCCAGTAGAATAGAAACTCCTTGAGGGCAGGAAAAGCTTCATGTTTGTTTTTATGACATGAATACCCAGCAAACTGCTGGCATATGGCAGGCACTTAATGCAAAACTTGTTAGTTAATGGATTAATTGATTGATACAAGGCAGCTTTTTCAGGACCAGAGATCCCAAGTGTCAAACTATAATTAAATTGCTAAGCAGAGTGAATTGCTTGTAAACCTCAGAAATAATCATGGAAGCTTAGTACAGGAGAATAATAATAATAACTAACATTTATAGAACTTTTACTATGCTCCAGGTACACAGACTTTACAGTTATTATCCTATCTACTCCTCAAAAAATCTTTGTGAGATAGATGCTTTTATTATCCCCATTGGAAACTGAGGTTAAATGACTTGTTCAGGGTAACATAGCTAAAAAGTGTCTGAGGCTGGATTTGAACATAGATCTTCTTACTGCCAAGCACAGCACTCTATCCACTGTGTCCCCGAAAGTGAAATGGAAACCAAGGGCCTGTGTTCAAATTCTATTGTGTTTCCTTAGGCAAATAACTTCCTCTCTCTGACTCATTTTCCTCATCTGTAAAAAGCAGGGCTGAATTAAGTGATTTCTAAGCTCCTTCTTTATATAATTTGTGATCCTGTGAGAGTATGCTTTCCATCCCTTCCACAGCTACATGTCAGGTCCCTTCAAATCCAAAACAGACATGACCTAAGACTAATGCTTTCCTCCGGGTACCTGACCATGTGTTTCTGGTGGTCAAAAATAGGATTGGCCCAGAAAAGCCTGCTTGGGTCACCTTACCTGTTCTTGAACTAAAGGGACTGTACATCACTGTCAAGATGCCCTTGGAAGGGCTCGTAGGAGTGAGGTGGAGGAGGAGGAACCTTCTACCTAACCGAAAACTGAAAACTGTGTATAGAAAATGGAACTTGTGAACATCTGGGTGGAATCCCCAAACATGAATAATAATAAGTCTCATCCTATTCTTATTTGCATAGCTAGATAAATATTTACATTTCTATAGCTGTTATTTTCAAAAGCTGTTTCATCTAACCACCCTCAGAGGTAGGTAGTTGAATTTGTCCCACTAAGCGACACCATTTTAATAGGTTTTAGTTATTTAAGTGCTTTTTTATTCCCCCCCCCCCAAAAAAAAAACAAACAACCTAGAACTCTCTTGATTCTTGCATTTGACAGCAAAGGCCTTTCCAAATGATCAATTCTAGGGCAAATCAGCCTCATGCTAAGAAGAGGAAAGGAAAAAAATATTCCCCAAACTCCTGGATCTAAATGAGATTTAGTGAAGAATATTCCACACAATCAGGTTCTATATAGTTCTACAAATCTGTGTCTGGAGTTGTCCTTCACTAGATGGGGAAAGGCTCACCAAAAATGGCTTGCTTGATTTCCACATTTGTTCAGGAAAAATCTTCAAGTGGTTGTTTCCCTTGTTTCCTAGGCATCTGAAGATTTTCATGAGTGGGGAGGTAAGGTATTATGTTGCCTTTATTTCCAGGTCCATGACTTGAAATCTTTGAAGAATTGTAATTGATTGCTAGGTTAAGGGAGGTGGAAAAAGGAATTGGGGAAAGAGTCTGTTCTGGCCTGTTCCCATAAAGAGGGGAGCTTACTCTTCAAGGGCTCAGCTGGACTCTGAGACCCTCTTCTCTATCCAGGTGGTTATGAATCCCTGCAGTTAGAAGGTGCCAAAGTTTATATTTATGGCTTGGGTTTCTTATTTAACTCCTGATTTTCCCAAACTCTAGATGTATCCCTCACATCTTGGTGTGTCATATTTATGAGACTGACCTTGAGACAAATAACAAAGCTAGATAGAGCATTGGACTTGGAATAAGGAAGAGCTAAGTTTTAATTCTACCTGTGTGACCATGGGCAATTCACATAAACCTCTCAGGGCCTCTGTTTCCTCATTTGTAAAAATAAAGGATTTGGACTCATTGCTTCTAAGGTCTCTTCCAGATCTAAATTAGTGATCCTTTAAGAATATATTCTGATATCAATATGAAAAATTGATCAAGCTCACTTTATAGAAGTTCAGATTCTATGATTTACCCGTGTTTACACAACAAAAATGTACCTGACCAAGAAATGGGATTCAAATTTTTTATCACTCACCACATTGTCCCTTCCACTACAGCAAGTTAGGGAAATGTTCTTACCATAAGGATTTCAAAAGAGTTTTATTTTCTCTTTGTTTTTAGTGGGATGGAAGGGTCACTGATTCTAGCTTTTCTCATTCTGGCAATCTCCTATAGAAGTGGAGATTGCCAAGGATGAGAGAGTTTGGCTGGCCATTATGCTGGCCTTCAGTTCTGCAACAAAACTTTGAATTACCCTATCCTCATTCCCTGGAGTCTACTGTTGATTTCATCCTGATATAACCTGTCCCTAGGAGGCTGTCCTCATCCAGGCTATAAAACTCCTTCAAGTTAATATCTCTGCCCATAAAGGGCCTCATTACCAACCCAGCCACTACTCTCCAAAGCTACCCTGACCTGTTTATTATCTTTAGCTACATTAATTCTCAAAACACATAGCACATGTCTGTGAAAGATAGATTTTACAAGGTTTGGCATCTGACACTTTAGGAAAGCCCCTAAAGGATTTTCCAGAAAATCTCCAAATCATTGTGAGAAACTTGTCTCCTAGGGCGGAGTGTGGGAGTACATTCAAAACCTCAAACAGTTTAGAAGAAAATAAAAATAAATTCACTGATTTTCCCTTGGGTTAAGCATCAGGGCCAATGGATTCTGTTGACCCTCAGCTCTGCATGGTACTAGAAAACTAGAGTGAATAAATTGTCTATTCTTCAAATCTCAGCATCTCTGGTTGGAAGTGGGAGAAAGGCAGGGGTAAAAGTTCCCTTAAAAAGCATTATCATAAAGATGTTACATTTGGCTCTGAAAATCTGGTTCAAATTCTAGAATGACTAATTTCAGCCTATGTGACTTTGGTCAAGTCAATCTCTCTAGGCCTTGAGACATGAGACAAAATGAGGGAATCTGCACTAAATAACGCCAGTGAGGTCTCTTCTGGTTCTGAATCCCAGCTCCCTATGCTCTCTTAGGACTAGGCTACCATAGAAGCTAAGAAAAGGAGTTCTTATCTTTGAAAGATCTCCAACATAGGATCATTTGTTTATAGCTAGAAATAGGAGTCATTGTGTAGTTCAACCTCTCAATTTACTAATGAGAAAGCTAAGGCCCAGAGAATTTAAGAGATTTGCCCAGAGATACCCCACTAGTGTTAGAAAAAGAATTTATATTCAGGTCATCTGACTCCAAATTCAATACTCTCTTACCTTGTTCAACTGCTTCTTAGTGTTGTTTCCTGTCATGCCCTATATTATGATAAATTTCAGCTATTCTGAGATCATTGGACCTCTAGAGTAGACTAGAAGAAAATAAAAACTGACTCAATGATTTTCCCTTAGGGTCTGAGTTAAGCATCAGGGCCATTGGATTCTGTTGACCCTGAATTCTGCATGGCACTGGAGCCCAGCCAACTATTGAATAAATTGCCCACGCCCCAAATCTCAGCTTTTTGGTTGGGATGAGAAAATCCTTTTCCCCAAAGATTTTAAAGGTTAATTTACATTATAAAGAACTTGCGGACCCCAAGTAGAAAAATGGCAAGTCCAGAGAGGGACACGAAATAATATAGAGTAAAGCAATTCAGGGCAGAGAAATGGGGGTAGTCATCCCTCTCAAAAATGAATGAAGAAGTATGGTATCGGAGTAGGACTGTGAATCAAAGGACCAGAGGCCCATTACATCACTCATGACTGTTGTGACATTGGATAAATCACTTACCCTTTTTATGCTTCAAATAAAAATGGGACTAGGTATCTTCTGTAATCCCTTGCAGCTCAAAACCTTTGATCTTTTTATGAGGAGAGAGGGAAAGAAAGGAACTGTATGTCACTTCAGGGAAATTGAATTAGGACTTATCAGTAGAAACTGGAAGGCTTGACAGAGGTTTCCCCTGTGCTGGGTGAGGTAGGGATTAGAGAAGGAAGTGAACAATCAAACCAAAAGTTGAAGTGAACCATGGAGCCAAAAGGGGTAGAACTTGGCATTTGATAGGCAAAGACCCTGCTTTTTCAGAGACAGGATACTGGGGAAAAGAATTAATCATGGTTCTTAAATGGAAAGTTGAGAAGACAAGTAAAAGCAAATAGAGGACCCAGGGCTGAGCCTTAGAAGGAAAAAATGATAAAACAAAATGGTGTCCCCTTTGCAGAAAAACAAATCCTTTATCTTTTGGTCCCCAGAATTGTGGCAACAGTTAATTAAGGGAGTTGACCTGCCAGGACAAGCTATTGGTTGGCTCTTTCTCTGCCCTTGAAGGGTAGGGGAGATACTTTTGCCATAGTACCCATTGTTTCAGTACTCAACTATTACAGGGGGCTTGGGATCTCTTTGATTTGAATATTTCCTCCAGCAATATAAATATATATATATATATATGGCAATGTATCTGAGCTGGCAAATCCTGGACAACTCTTGGCCATGACCCTGATCGCGCTTGCTTATCCTGTGTGATTACTCCCCCTTCTCATAAATCCTACATGGGAAAGTATACTCAGTGTGTGGAGGACCTTCTTTTAGATCTCTCAATACTTTGTAAATACTGATGGAGAATAAGCTGTATTCATAAATTTTCCTCACATGTCCTAACTGACTTACATATAATAATATTTTTTGCTTTTAAAAATATTTGACTGTGTCTCTTTACCCTCCCCTATGCCATCCCTTACTAATGAATAATTTTAAAAGAGGGTGGGGGAAGCAGTTCAGCAACATGTCAACTGATCATGATCTTATATTCAATATTCCACATCCATGCTCCTCCATCTGTATAAAGAAGGGGAGGAAGATATATGTGTTAGGATTACTAGGTGAGAACTCAGGTTGTCTGGACAGTGACAAGGTGAGAATTCAGGTTGTCTGGACAATTACAAGGTGAGAACTCAGGTTGACTTGATAGAAGGAGCAAGCTCATTGGCTGAAGTGGTTCTTCCCAGAAGCCCTTGCATTATCCCACGCCCATTCTCTGGGAGGATAAAAGAGACAGCATTGGGCCCAGAGAGCAGATCGGCCTGGAGAAGGATAAGAGCTGGAGGAGATTCAGAGCCAGACTCTGCATTACATCTGTCCAGACAACCTGAATTCTCACCTTGTCACTGTCCAGACAACCTGAGTTCTCACCTAGTAATCCTAACATATATGTATTCCGTTGTTGTCTAGTAACAAGTTTCTTAGTCCCTAAAATAACACAAGGTTGTTACACTTTGGGGTGGTGGTGGTGAGTTCTTTCCACTTACATGTTATAGTATGTACTCAGTCATTCAGTCAGCAAGCATTTCTTAAGTATCTACTGTGTGTTAACCACTCTGGTAAGTGCTGGGAATAGGAAGAAAGGCAAAACCAGACCTTACCTTCAAGGAGATTATTTTCTATTGGAGGAGAAAAAGATGTAAATGGCTAAGTACAGTCAGACATAATGACACACACTTGCAATTCCTCTTGCTCAGGAGGATGACATTGGGGATTGTTGCAGCTCAAGAGTTCTGGGCATGGTAGGGTCAGTGCAGATCCGCTGTCTGCATTAAATCTGACCTCAATATAATTAGACTCTGAGAAGAGAAGGGCACCAGGTTGTCCGAGGAAGGGAAAACCAGCTCAGGTCAGAAAAATGGAACAGGCCAAAGTTTCTTTGGTAATTAACTATTGGGATGTGGCCAATGAGTGGTCAGTGAATTTCCAGTCTGAGGAAAATAGTAAGACCTAGCTCTAAAATAATGATAGAAAGAAAGGAAGAAAGGAAGAAAGAAAGGAAGAAAGAAAGGAAGAAAGAAAGAAAGAAAGAAAGAAAGAAAGAAAGAAAGAAAGAAAGAAAGAAAGAAAGAAAGAAAGAAAGAAAGAAAGAAAGAAAGAAAGAAAGAAAGAAAGAAAGAAAGAAAGAAAGGGAGGGAGAGAGAGAGAAAAAAAAGAGAGAAAGAGAGAGAGGAAGATAGATCAAGAAAAAAATGAAGAAAGGAAAGAAGGGAGGGAGGAAAGGAAGAAAGAATAATAAATAAGTGGATAGATACAAAATATAGAGAAGGCATATAGAAGATAGTCTCAGAATGTAAGGCATTAACAGCTGGGTAACTTGGAGATCCCTTCCTGATTTTATTTATTTCATTTTTCTATAGTTCATGTAAATCTTTACATGTGTATCAGAATTCTTCTTTCCATTTCGTTTCAATGTAGTTGTACTCAATACATTATTAGTACAATATAATTATAATCAATGCATTATCAGTACAATTAGTATAACTATTTCCCAATCAATAGATGATCATCTATAACAAATATTTAAAAAAATAAACATCTGAGTTGAATAGCATCTTCTCTTTGAAATTTTGTTAATTTTCTATTCCCTCTCCACCCTCATGCTAATTTGATAATAATATTTCCTTCCTCAGACTTGACATAGGATTTTTTTTTTTGGCAAATTGCTGATGCAATTGTCTTGTCATATAGTGCACTGGAATTATGTATCTTTGCAGAATTATGGAATTTTAGAGGAGGAAAAGGATCTTGGTGGTCATTTTCATCCAATTCATACCTCTGCAACATGCCTGACAAATGATCACAAGGTCCCCATTAGAAGATCTTTTATAAGAAAACTTGTCATTCCCCCAAATATCTCTTCCTCCATGCCCAAGTATTGTATTCTACCTCTAATGATTAGAATTGTCAGGAAGCCTTTTTCTGACACTAATCTTAAATCATCTCTTTGCAACTTTCACTAATTGTTCTGTTCTTTGGGGCCAAACAGAACAAACTAAATGTCCCTTCCACATGACAGCTCTACAAATAATTGAATACAGTTCTCCTCCTCCTCCTCCAACACTTTACAGAAACCCTCTTCTCTCTTTTATCTCTTCTGAAGACTCAACAAGTTAATCCTTTCAATGTATTTTCTTATGGCCTTAATCATCTTGGAACATTGGAACAAAAGGTGAGAAAGCAGATGGCAGGACAGAGGGATGATCACCATGATTTGCTAGCTGTGCTATCTTAGGGTGGCTTTATAGGAGCTCTAAAGCCTCCATTTCTATATCCTATAATATTAAAGATCATCAGGTCCACCAGCCTTTCTCAGTTAGAAAGGAAGAAATTGACAGTCAGGGAAATGGAGGGACTTTTTAAAAGGTCACACAACTAATTAGTGGGATAGCTCAAGCTAGAATCCAGAACTCCAGTGCCCTTTCTCCTACATGACAATGCATCCCTTTAAATCCTTTTAGTATTAGCCTTGAAAGCTTCTCACCTTTGAATGTCTGCTTGAATTGACTAATTAAGTTGGAAAGAAAATAAACTTTGGAGCATCAGTTATATATTTTTTTCCTCCTCAGCCCACAAACTGAGACTCCTTCCTATCTAGGCAGATGGCTTGAATAGTCACTGACCTAACAAGGAAACTTACATATTCCTATTGTTTAATATGGACGGTGATACAGGAGATAGAGCACCAGGTCCCGGGTCGGGTAAACCTAAGTTCAAATCTATCCTTGGATGTGTCCTAACTCTGTGACCCTGGGAAAGTCACTTAATTGATTTTGCCTCAGTTTCCTCATCTGCAAAATGAGCTGGAAATAGAAATGGCAAACTACTCCAAAAATAGGACTAAAGTGATTGATTCTTAAGTATTCCATCTTCCAATTATTTGACCACCAGGCCACTGATATTTACTAGCTCTAGACTAAGATCTAGTTTTTACCTTTTTTGTAGCAAAATCAATAAGAATTTAAGTCTACTATGTGCCAGACACTGTCCTAAGTGCTGGGAATACTACTGTTTCTTTACTAAGCTACTTCACATACCTTCTGCTTTCTCTGAGCCATTGTACCCTATTGGCTTGTCCTCTTGTAATTGGAAAGCAAGTTAGGGGGCAGCTAGGGGGCACAGTGGATAGAGCACCAGCCCTGAAGTCAGGAGGACCTGAGTTCAAATCTGGTCTCAGACACTTAACACTTCCTAGCTGTGTGACCCTGGGCAAGTTACTTAACCCCAGCCTTAAAAAAAAAAAATTAAAAAAAAATTGGAAAGCAAACTCTCTGAGTTTGTCAAGCCCAGTCCCATGCTCTCATTTGACAATTTAGGAAACTGAGATCCAGAGATTGTATGGGGCTTCTATACCTATCTCTTTCTGATCATAGTAAAACACTAACTTTATGACCAATCTCTCTCTCTCTGTCTCTCTCTATCTTTCTATGTCTTTGTCTCTTTCTCTGTCTCTCTCTCTCTCTCTCTCTCTCTCTCTCTCTCTCCTTCTTCTGGCTTCTAAAACCCTGAACTTGTATCAGATCCTGAGATTTGCTTTCATGGGCTCTTTCCTATCTAGAATTTTCTAATTCTAGCCTTCTTGTTCACTACTGTTGAGTGGAACCAGTTCTTCCTCCTTTCTTTCTTTTTGGAAAGACCACTTATCCTCTTTCCTCTTTCACCTTAACCTTTGTCATTATACCCATTATACCCATGGCTTTCTCTTTAACAAACTTTGTTCATTATCATCACAGAATTGCAGACTCTTTAATTAGGAAGAGACCTCAAAACTCATTTAGTTCAGCTTGTAATTGAATAAGAATCCCCTCTAATAATAGCTAAAATCTACATGGTACTTTAAGGTTTGTAAAGCACTTTCTACATCTCATTGAATTCTCACAATAACTTTGGAAAGTAGGTGCTATGATTATTCCCATTTTACAGATGAAGGAATTGCAATATTTTAAACAAGTGGTCCCCAGGCTCCACTTGAAGACCTCCAATTATAGGGAACCCACTACTATCCAAAGTAGCCTATTACTCTTTGGAACAGCTTTTCTTTGCACTGAAATGAAAATTGCTTCAATCTCTACCTATTTCTCCTAGCTCTGCTCTCTAGGACCAAGGAGAACCAAGTCTAGTCTCTGCTTTACTCCAGGCCTTCAAACCCTAGAATTTAGTTATCATGTTCCCCACCCCTTGTCTACCAAAGCTTCTGTTCTTCAAGTTAACCTTTCCTAGATCTTTCAATGAATCTTCAAGTCCTCTCATGACTTCAGGTACTCCATCTCTTAACTCTTGGTAAACTGGCTGTCCCCTGTGCCTGGAATGGTCTCTCTCATCTCTCTCATCAACTCGTATCTCAGACTAGTATTTACTAGTATCTCGGACCCCAACTAAAATTTCACCTTTAATAAAAAATCTTTTCCAATATTTCCTAATTCTATTATCTTCCTTTTGTTAATTACATCCTATTTATTTATCCTGTATTTAGCTTATTTGTACATAGTTGTTTGCTTGTTGTCCCTTCTGCCAGATTGTAAGCTTCTCAAGGACAGGGATTATTTTTTGCTTCTTTTGGCTTAGTGTCTCACACATAGAAAGTAATCAATGTTTATTGATTAATATTAATAGATATTATATTAAATTTTATAATTGATAATGATAGATATTCTCTTCTACATGCTCTCTGCCTTATCAGAATCCTTCCTCAAATATAGCATCCAGGACTGCATATAATATTCTAGGGCTATTCTGGACAGAGAAACCTGCTTGCCTTTAATATTCTTCCCCTATTCATATAGCCTAAGACAAAATTAATTTCCATATTAAAGAAAGAAACCACAGCTCTAACTGTGGGTTACTTAATCCAACAATAGGTGGTTCTGGGTGCAGAATTCAAGACACTGAAATCAAAGAACTAGGAGTCATATTTTATTTCTGAGGTTTATCATCTATGTGATCTTGCTCAGTTTCCTTAATTGGATCCTCAGTTTCTAGACAGGTTTTCTTATCTTACCTAGGCTGGAAGTGTATTGGCCATTCACTGACCTTCTTGGCCCAACTAGAATTCCATCTGTTTTGGAAAGTCTTTCTTAATACTCTAAATTCTAGTGTCTTCCCTTTGATAATTATATCCTATTTAGGTCAGTTTGCCCCTCCTGGTGCACCTCTGCTCTTGGGGGATCATTTATAATAAGTGTGAGACTTAGTGTGAAATCCTGACAGGTTCTTAGTCCTTTTGCAGCTTAGAACTCCCTGGGTCAGACAATCACCAGCCTCATGTTGCAATCAACATTTATTATATTACTATATATAAGGCATAAGAAATATAAAAGTTTAAAAAAATCAATTGATCTCAAATATTTGCATTCAGGAAAGATAATAAAGATTAGCAAATACATGGAATTTAAAGAGGGGAGAGAGATGCTAATAATTAAGGGTATGAAAAAAAAAGACTTCTTGGAGGAGAAGGACTTGAGCCAATCTTTGATCAAATTAAGAACTTTATTTGATTTTTAAAATCTACTGTTAAGTGCAACAGTCTTTGCATGTTGATCCATTACTAGTAGAATCAGTGAAATCCAAGCAAGCCTGCGGAGTGCCAGGGATTAGTGTTAGACCCTCCTCACCTACATTAATGTCTTTATGTATTACAATGGGAGGCCATTCACCAAACTCCTAATGATTGAAGGCAAGAAACATTGGAGGGCCTGATTCAGCTGGATAAATAATACTTATTCTAGATGAGCTGGGAGGATGGGGGAACTTCTGTTCCGCCTAACAGAAAGTGTTTCAGTGTCCTACGAGAGCAATTCTTCAGAGATGAGTGAGTTTAGATATTTCTATACTGCAGAGTGCTTCTTTATAAAAAAAATAACACTTGATTGTTGCTTAATAGCTCCTGGGCCCTATTTGTTCCAAAGTGGGTAGAGTTAACAGTGAAGTTCTATAGAAAGAATGATCCCTAGGACATGTGGGTAATCTAGACATCTCCAAATCCTTTAGACTATCCTTTGCAGCCCAGATCAGCTCCCAGTTCCCCTACTGCTGGTCCTACAGTTAATCCCTCTCACCATTTTCCAGTTGTGAGACTCTGAATGAGGGACTGGATTTTCTGAGCCTCAGTTTTTCTACTTTCAAAATTAAACCTGTAATAATACCTATTCCAAGGGATTATTGTGGGATCAAATCTAAAACTCTTTGCAAACCTTAAAGAAAAATATTAATATGCATCATTGTGCTATATAAAAAAGATAAGCTTTTGACCTACCATAGTTAATACTTCCCAATACTTCAAATAGTCCAGAATGGCTGACTCTTATTTTTCTATGATGCAAAGTTCCTTTACAGTCATATTCGTGAGCAAATACATAGGCTCTTTGAGGGACATTCAGACAGTTTCTCCAGTCTAAAACTTGCATTTATGGATTAGAATAATAATGGCAGGAAAGGTCAAGTCATTTACTCCAGGTCATAGAGACAGCAAGCCTCATAACTGCATTTGAAACCAGGTACTCTGTTTTTAGAATCAAGGTTCTTTGGAGAAGTTCTAACTGTTCACGCTTGGTCCTGACAATAAAAATGATGAAAAGAGCTAAATTAATTTATGGATTAGGTGATATATCAACCAAACCATCAAAATATTATTTTATAGAACTAGACAAAGTAATGATAATTCACCTGAAAGAAAAGAAAGGTCAATCAATAATCTCAAAGGAAATAATTTAAAAACCAAAATGAATGAGGTTCAGCAATACCCGATAGCAAATTATACTATGCATCAGTAATCATAAAAAGCTATTTGCCAATGGTTAAAAAATAGAAAAGTTGATTAGGTAAACAATATCCAGAAGCAATCATATGTAGTTGTGCCAATGGAAAAAAGACTCCCTATTTGACAAAATAGTAGGTTAACAGGGGCAGCAGGTGACACAGTAGGAAGTTAGAAAGACCAGAATAACCAGAATTAAAATCTGTCCTCATATTTATTAGCTGTATGACCCTGAGAAAGTCACTTATCCCTGCCTACATAAAACTGGAGAAGAAAATGACAAACTAATCCAATATCTTTGCCAAGAAAATCTCATGGGCAATTGGTCCACAGGGTTATAAAGAGTTGGACATGACTGAATGACTTAACAACAACAATTTCCGTTAATTGGAAAACCACCTAGGGAAATTAGGTTTACATCAATAAATCACAAGATACATACCACATTAAGTTTCAAACACATATATATCCTAAATATAAAAGATCATACTGTAAGAAATGAAAAGAGAAGAGGGGATACCTTTCATAAAATATAGTATGGAAGAATTTTTAATTTAACAAAGATAGAGGTAATCATTGAAAGTAAAACAATTTTTGTCACAAATTGAAAAGTTTTCATGTGAATAATAACCAAGTTAGGGTTAGAAACATAGATTTAGAATGAAAAGGAACCTTGAAGTAATATAGTGCCATCACTTTATTCAGCAGATGAAGAAATTCAGGTCCAAAGAAATTAAGGGATTTGTCCTTGCAAGGGCATTCAAATAACTAGAATCAGAGGAGAGATTGGAATTGAAGTCTTCTCTGTCAAAGTCAAGGGGAATAAATATATAGATTATAAATAAAGAAATTCAAGCTATTAATGACCATCTGAAAAAAATGTTCTCAACCACTAATAACAAGGGACATGCAAATTAGGACCTTACCCCCATCAGATTGGCAATGATGACAGAAAATATGACTATTGTCAGTGGGACTACAAAAGGACTAAGAGAGCTTCCCATTTTGGAAAGCAATCCCCAAGGCCATAAACTGGGCATACTCTTTAACTCAATGATATCTCTATTAAACATATCCCAAAGAGAATAAAGATTGAAGAAAGGGTCCAAGTGTATGGAAAATTTTAAAGCAGAACTTCAAAAACAAACTTATTCTTGCAAATAAGTGAGTGCAAAACAGGTGCTATCAACTGAGGGAATAAATGAGCAAATTGGGATAATATGAATATGATGGGATAGTCTTGTACCATAATCAATGGTGAATGTTACAGATTCAGAGAAATCCAAATCTGATCCTGAATGAAATGAGCAGAGGCAGAACCCCAGTTGAAAAGAAGGCCACAATAATGTAAAAGCAAATGAGTTTGAAAGCCTTCAGAAATTTTATCAATGCAATGATTTCATGAGTTCAGAGGATGAAAATGAAGCCTGACCATCCATGGCTTGGGAGAGAAGAACAGAACTAGAAATACTGATGGAGACATGTTTTTCACATATGACCAATTCATAGCTTTGTTTTGCTTGATTATACACATTTATTAGGAGGAAGGGCTTCTTCTATGGTGAGAATAAAGTCAGTGGAGAGCAATGGGTTAAAAAATTGAAACAATAGTAGAGAAACATTTTTAAAATAGAAAACAAAAGGAAGAACAGTGGTATAATGGAAAGAATTCTGGAAAAAATTCTTTTTTTAGGGTTTTTATTTTCAAAATACATGCAAAGATAATTTTCAACAATCACCATTGCAAAACCTTGTTACAAGTTTTTTCTCCCTTCCTTTGCATCCCATCCCTTATGCAGAAAGCAATCCAATATATGTTAAACATGTGCAATTCTTCTATACATATTTCCATAATTATGATGCTGCACAAGAAAAATCATATCAAAAAAGGAAAAAAACTGAGAAAGAAAACAAAAATCAAGCAAGCAAACAACAACAACAAAGGTGAAAATATTATGTTGCAATCCACATTTAGTCCCTACATCCTCTTTCTGGGTGCAGATGGCTCTCTCCATCACAAGTCTATTAGAATTGCCCTGAATCACCTCACTGTTGAAAAGAGCCAAATCCATCACAGTTGATCATCACATATTCTTTTTGTTGCTGTGTTTTCTTGGTTTTGCTCATTTCACTCAGCATCAGTTCATGTAAGTCTCTCCAGGACTCTCTGAAATCCTCCTGCTGATCGTTTCTTATGGAACAATATATCCCATAACATTCATATACTATAACTTATTCAGTCTTTCCCCAACTGATGGGCTTCCACTCAGTTTCCAGTTCCTTGCCATTATGAAAAGGGCTGCTTTTTTGTACATCTGGGTCATTTTCCACTTTTTTGTGATCTCTTTGGGATACAGACCCAGTGAGACACTGCTGGATCAAAAGGTATGCCCTAGTTCCAAATTGCTCTCCAGAATGGTTGGCTCAGTTCACAACTCCAACAATGTATTAGTGCTGGAAATAATTTCAAAAAGACCTGGTTTCAAATCTACCTAAGATGCTTACTGGCTATGTGATCCAGAACAAGTCATCTATCTTTTCCGTGCTTCAGCTCCCACATCTGTCAAATAACATGGTTGGATTCAATGACCTCTCAGTTATTTTCTAGTTCTAAATGTATAACCCTAAACAGGGCAGTTATTTTACTATCATGTTAAATTTAATACATGCTTTTTAAAAGTTGTACTTAATAGAAGTTCAGTTTCATATACTCTTATATACTCTTCTCCTTTGCATATTGACATGTTCATGTTTACTCATCTTTCTTAAGCATAATAAAATAATTATTTAAAAGAAAGATTTTATGGAATTATCTCTATCAAACAATATAATAAAACATAAATAATATAGTACATTACCTGACACATAATAGGCACTATATATATGTTAACCTATTATTATTCATATTAATAGAATAAAGGAATTCATAAAAGACCCAGTAAACTCCCAAACTCTACCCCTGACAAAATTTAGTAGTGTAGGATGTATGTGTATGTATTTGCATGTATATATTCTTTCTATATCTAATCTATAGTTGTTAATATTATACATATTATATATATATATATATATATATATATATATATATATATATATATATAGTATGTGTATATGGTATATCTATACTGTGTGTGTGTCTGTATGTGATTATTTCTGTCCACTACAGAGATTGGGGAAGGAGGGTCTTTTCTGGCCATCTTATTGGATATATAATGTCTGTGTATGTAAAATGTATGTATTTGTTGTTTAGTCATTCAGTTGTGTCCAATTCTTCATGACCTTGTGGACCAGACTACCCATGGCATTTTCTTGGCAAAAATACTAGAATGGTTTGCTGTTTCCTTCTCTAGTGAATTTAGGCAAAAAGAGGCTAAGTGGGTCAGACTGCTCACACAGTATCTGAGGTTGGATTTTTACTCTCTAAATTCCAATGGTTAGTGCAGCCTTGAATATATATGTGTGTGTCTGTACTTATATATCTATATATTGTTGTGTAAGTATACATATACATATGTATTACTAATTTCGGTCAGGTAGGTCTTCTGTGTTGCTCAAAAAAGGTAGATTTTTGGTGGGATCATGATGTGATTGCATAGTAGGGAGGAATCAATGAGAGAGGAATGTCAAACTGATTAGGTTACCAATCTAGTAACCACTAATGAAAATTGGCCCTAAAGGAGTCTGGGTAGAATCACATACAAAAATGTGTTCTTGAGGCCCTATAGCATCTATCTGTCTTTTATAGCAATTAAAAGCTGCCTGCCAGGGAAAACAGTATCATCCCAAGGGGAAATCCAGGGAAGCTGTTCCCATATTATTACTGCTGTGCCTATCTCACTGGCCTGGCTGATGGGCTCATTTAGAAAGGCTTGACTATTTCAAGTCCTTCAGGTCTCCCCACAGCCCAGAAGATGCTATTTGCAAGAGCAATCCAGGGCTACTTAGGGAACATCTAATTAACTACTGAAAATTAACTCCATGAGGCTACAAAGTGAAATGCAAATGAGCCCTGTCTCAGTGGGAGAAAGAGAACAGTGGGAACTGAAGTCAAGGGCTAGGACTGAACTGGGCTTGAGCAATAAGCAAATGTCTAAAATATGTAAACAAGTTGGTAAGGTGAGAAGGCTGCTGGAGCCCATCAAGCTTGGGGACATTAAGGGGCTAATCAGAGGAGCTGAGTGATTAAAGGGAAAGAACATTGTAATCCCCAGCATAGGGACAGTCAGTTCTCTGCCTTTGCAAAGCATGTTCTCCCTTCTCATTTGTGCCTTTTGGAATGCCTCAATTACCATCAAAACTCAAATCAGATACCACTGCCTACAGGAAAACTTTCCTGCCAGTCCCTCCACTTGTTACTTCTCAATCAAAACATCCACAAAAATACAACAAAATGCAATGTCTTATATTTACTTTGTTTACTCACCAGGTAGCATAGTTAACCCTTAACCTGATCACCAAAAGAAAGAGACCCCGCCATTAACCCAATTCAGTGCAATCCAGTATATATTTATTAAGCGACTATTTTGCCAGACACTGTGCTAAGCACTGGGGAAACAATTAATAAAATGAAAAACTTTCTCTGTCCTCAAGAAGCTTCCAGATCCAAAGACAGAAACACCATCAAAAGGAGGAGAAAGTTTCAGAGGGGGATGAGGGATGGGGGAGGAAATGGGTAGGGAATGTACTGCACATCATCACTCATTAGATGAAGGACTCAGGAACTTTATATTTTAGGCCTGGTTCTTCCACACAGAATTAGAATACAGACTAAATAAAGCTACTTATATAAATAAAATTATGTGTAGCTCCTTTTTTTTTTTTTTTTTTTTTTTTTTTTTCTTTTCCATGCTAGCTATGATGCCCAGGCCACATTTCTAGTTTCCCTCAATCTATCTCAAACATTTTTTATCGTCTTCACCTTTTTCTCTCCTTTGATTCAAATTATACCATGGCAAAGAGTCACAAGAATTTCTTTTGGGGGGGCAGTTAGTTGGTGTAGTGGATAGAGCACCAGCTCTGACGTCAGGAAGACCCGAGTTCAAATGTGACCTCACACACTTAACACTTCCTAGTTGTGTGACCTTGGGCAAATCACTTAACCCCAATCACCTCAGCAAAAAAAAAAAAAAAAAAAAAAAAAAAAAAAAATATATATATATATATATATATATATATATATATATATATATATATATATATATATATATTCTGCCTCTTCCAATGAATACTCAAGTTTGGCTCATTCCTAATAAGGAAATCTGAAGATCCAGAAGGAATCTACATCCATATATATTTTATGTTTATTTATTTTTGCACTTTCCTCCTCAATCTACCTATGTTCTTATGGAATTTAAGTCACTTGATAGCAAGGGCCCTTTCATTGTATATTCTCTGTATCTCCAATCCAGCCACCACCTTGCACATAAGATGTGATTAATGAATTCTTGTTAAACTGTTTTGCATGTATTTCATAAAAATGAACTAACAAGACCAATTACATAAAGATCTGTATCAACCCAACCCATCATCAGACTTAGTGTACGTTTACCTATAGTAATTATCAAGCTCAGGAAATAGGAAGCTGTTTCTGGTCCACTAGAGAGATTGGGAAAGGAGGGTCTTTCCTGACGATACTATTGGATATGATCTCACTTCCTCCCCTTTCTACTGTATTTATTGTTAGTATCAATCTAGATTAGGAGTCACACAATTTAGTTTTCTAATCCTGATTTATCAACTAAGTAAACTATTTAGGCAAGCTTTAAAAAGCTTTTAGATTCATAGTTTTATATGGTGCTTCACTCCCTCTCTTCCCTACTTCCATCATAATGCCAGGAAAATTTAAGTTCTTTGAAGACAGGGATTGTTTTCATTGTTGCCCTTGGACCCAGTAGCTTGCATAGTGTATGACATATATAGTAAGTGATTAACAAATTACTGTTAGACTATTTAATTTATCTTTAACTATACATGAAAATTATACATGAAGTACTTGATTTCCATGACTGTGTGGCTCCAAGTGGATAATACATGTAAAAACACTATGTAGATGGAAAATGCTGTATAAATGCAGGAAATCATCATCATCATCATCGTCATCGTCATCATCATCATCTTTGTTGTCTGGCTATTATATCCTAAATTGTGTTGCTATTTTGTTCTCCCTTCTCAAATTTTCTTAGAATATACTCACTGTATCTTTTTTTTTGTTCTTTTCTTCTCTACCCTATATCATACATCCCTGTATATGTGTTAAATCTAGTTATAGCCTCTAAACTCCACAAAGCAAAGAATTTGTTATTAATAGCACTGCTTCTTCAGCCTCAAGCACAGTGATTTGCACATAGTAAATGCTTATTCCCTTTAAAAAAAATTTCCCCCCCCCTGAGGCTGGGGTTAAATGACTTGACCAGGGTCACACAGCTAGGAAGTGTTAAGTGTCTGAGACCAGATTTGAACTCAGGTCCTCCAGAATTCAAGGCTGGTGCTCTATCCACTGCGCCCTAGCTGCCCCCTATTCCCTTTAAAAATTCAATTGCACCTGTGCCCATGAAATTCAGTGTTCATAGGATAGAAATTTGAGACTTTTTTTCTCCTTTTATCCTGCTTAGCATGTTGGCCTGAGCTTTGCACACAGTAGGTGTATAATAAATTTCTTTGGAAATGAAATGCTATATGTTTCTTTCCTTACTAAAACTCTAAGCCTTAGCAGGATCTATGCTATATCCATGTTTGCCTCTCCATCACCTCCTCACATAGGGTGAAGGAGATGTAAGTAGATACTTGGTGGTTGATTGATGAGATTGAGAGACAGAGACAGAGAGATAAGAGGCAGAGAGAGGAAAGAAATAAATGATATTTATTTCATCCAAGATTTCTACTATCAAGTTTGTTTGAAGTGAGGTCCATTTTTGATAAAAATTGCTGTGGTAATTGGAAAATAGATTGGGAGAAATCAGATATTGACCAACATCTAATACCCTATACCAAGATAAAGTCAAAATGGGCTTATGCTTTAGACATAAAGGGTGATACTGTAAGCAAATTATGAAAGCAAGGGATAGTCTACTTGTCAGATATTTGGAGAAGGGAAGAATTTATGGCCAAAGAAGAACTAGAGAACATTATTAGATGCAAAATAGATAATTTTGATTAAGACATATTAGAAAGATTTTACACAAACAAGGTCAATGCAGCCAATATTAAAAGGGAAGCAAAAAGCTGGGAAACAATTTTTGTAGCCATAATTTCTGATAAAGAATGCATTCCTAAAATATACAAAGAACTGACTCAAATTTATAAGAATACAAGTCCTTCCCCAACTGAAAAATGGTCAAAGCATATGAATGGACAATTTCCAGATGAAGAAATTAAAGCCATTTCTAGTCATATGAACAATGTTCTAAATAACTACTGATTAGAGAAGTGAGACTTACCTATACAACCATCATTTTTTTAGAAAACCAGAGGAAGTCAGGCATGGAAGCTTATGAAATTCCACCATTTCTGCTTAATTTATTGAATCTGGATTTTTGTTGCTATTTAGGACATACTAAACACAAATCAAGTGAGAATCATTAATGAACACTACCCTGCTCTCTGAACTCTATTCTTTGAGGTGGTATCCCTTTTTTATCCCAAAGAATAGAGGCAATTATTATTGCCTATTAGGCAACTGAAAACATAAATAGTCCAAGGAGCCATGATTTCTTGAAACCCTTTTGGGGAATTGGAGCTGATACAATCCCCTGGATAATTTAGCATATGCAGGAATAACCCTACCAAATGTCATTAATTAATGCTGCAAGCACATGTTGTTAGGTGAAACCATGTTACAGGGGACACTGAGTAGTTCTATTAAAACAATGTTCACACACATGCAGTTAGCAATATGGCTATGTTAAGCAGACTGATACACAGGGGAGTTAACGTCTCTGGGGTTCAACAGCTAGCTTGAATCGACACGGACCATCTGGGTTCTCATCTCATATAATCAGCTGAACAACCTTATGAAAGCATTTCACAATGTTACATTGTGGTTAGCATACAATGAATTGGATGATGCGCAGTGGAGCCATAAGGGGAGTGTTAGTTTTAGAGCCATAAAGTAAACAAGACTGGAGACTGGGAGAGAAAGGGGAAATTCTTCCAACCTGCACCAATTCTTGAGTCTGTTGCATCCCCCAGCCTACTAGGATGTCAATACTCTTGGGATCTTTTTGCCTTCCTTTTATTATAGAAGCAAAGATGAAACCCTTAAATAACTACCCAGTTTCACAAGAGACAAACAGATTCATAGAGAGCGAGAGAGAGCGAGAGAGAGCGAGAGAGCGAGAGAGCGAGCGAGCGAGAGAGAGAGAGAGAGAGAGAGAGAGAGAGAGCAAGAGAGGAAGAGAGACAGAGACAGAGAGAGACAAAGAGACACAGAGAGAAGGGCAGAAGTATAGGAAAGTATTTAATGGATGTTATTAGAATATAGACCAGAGGCGTGCCTAACTCATTAATGAACATACCAGTCTAGTATAAGTCAAATTACAAAGCTGATGAACTACCTGGGGAATCATTAATTCAGCAACATACAAACCTCTCAATAATGACTTCTACAAAACAAGAACAACGCTTAGCTATAATCATGAAAATATATAGTACATAATGATTTTTATAAAGAGAGAGGCACTGGATTACTCCTCTTGGGTGTAAGTGGGTATTTCTGGACAGCAGCAACATCTACTTTTATAGCAGACCTAATAGAAAGGGGGAGGAGAAACAGGAACATCAGGCCTCTGCTATTTTTGTTTTTTTTTTAGGTCAGAATAATCAATCCCTCAACAAGCATTTATTAAGCAGCTACTGCATGCTGGGCACTGCATTCAGGGATGGAGAATCTAAAGACAAAAGTAGAACAATCTACATTCTGAAGGCATTTACATTCTCTTGACACAGATAAAGGGCAGAAAGCAAAGGAAAGTGGGATGGAGACCTTAAGGATTAGCACTACTAGAAGGATTAAGGGAAGGCAAGTATGAACAGGGACATTAGTCTTCCACTTCCTTTTTGAAGGTGGAAAGAGAGATCACTAATGATAACCAGACCTCACCCAGAGGCAGAAGAAAAGGAAGATAAAATGAAGATACTTGCCAAGTTCCCACTTCCTGAGAATCACCAGAGATGTGAGGAAAAATAGATGAGACAATCAACAATCATTTATTAAGCATTTAATAGGGAGAGAACCAATATATATTAAACATCTGCTAAGTTCCAAGCATTGTGCTAAATTCTAAAAATAATATCTCGTTTGATCCTTACAACAACCTGGAAGATAGGTCTGAAGGCTCACATTTTACTGTTGAAGAAATTGAGGCAGATGGAGGTTAAGTGATTCATACAGGGTCACACAGCTATTAAGTTTCTGAGGTCAGACTTTAATTCATGTCTTCCTGATTCTGAAGCTTTTAATCTACCCCCATACCACCTAGCTATCTCTTAAGTGCTAGGGGTTTAAGCCAAAAGATCAATTTCTCCTTCCTCAGTTTTAAGAAGAAAAAGAGAATAACAGAAAGCAAAGATGAGAGTAAAATTCCATAAGCCTTGCTGTTGACTTTTGGTTACATTAGATCCCAAACTCCTATGTGTATCTCCTGCAACTCCATCTCTTAGGACAAGACTTGTCTACATTGGAAACTTTGCCAAAGGAAAGAGTAGATTTTGACTCTGTTTAGGTGAACAGAGATCTATGTTTCTCCTTAGGGTCCACAGTATTGAATCAAAATGGTCTTTCTCTGTCTATGATAGGTCACAGTCCTTTGCTCCCTGCCCACTCTATCTTATGCTGAAAGAGAAGGGATAGTTCCTACTATATCAGCAGAAGTTAAATAAGAAGGAGAAAGCTAGTTCTTTGCCTTAATCCCTATTCAAACAGACAAAAGGGGTTCTTTAGCCATTAAATATGAGATTACCTGGGCAGTTGAATAGAGGGGCCAGACTCTGGAAGATCCAAATTAAATACAGGCCCAACCACTTACAGACTGTATGACCCTGGGAAAAATCAATTAATCCTGTTTGCCTCCATTTCCTCATCTGTAAAATGAGCTGAAGAAGGAAATGGCAAACTACTGAATTTTCTTTGCCAAGAAAAGTTCCCCAAAAGGGATTAAAGAGAGTTGGACATGACTGGAAATGACTAGATTACTCAAGAAAATGAGGACATGAGGTACCTTGGCCTCCACCATGAATGAGTTGATGATGGACATCATCTTGACCATCACATTACAAAATATGAGAGAAATTGAATAGTCCCTGAAACAATAACAACATGGAACCTGGGTATATGGAGCTGGAAGGAAACTGAGCTTATCTCGCCTCATCCCCTCATTTTAAAGGTGAGGAAATTGAGACCCAGGCAAGGTCATATAGATCAAAGTAGCAAAGGTGGGATTTGAATCCAGCAATCTTTATACTATACTATGCTGTCTCTCAGCCCTAAAACTTACTGGACGAGTGAGCTAGACAGGCAGTCCTTTATAAGTCTTAGTTTTCTCATCTGTAAAATGGGATTAATAATGGTTGTACCTCATAGGATTGTTGTAAAGAAAGCTCTTTGTAAACCTAATGTGATAAAAATGCATGCCATCATTTTTTTCAGTGACATCATTGTGATTAAAGTATGAATACTCCTTATTCAGAGTATCTCTCTCTCTCTCTCTCTCTCTCTCTCTCTCTCTCTCTCTCTCTCTCTCTCTCTCTTCTCTCTCTCTCTCTCTCTCTCACACACACACACACACACACACACACACACACACACACACACACACACACAGGCACACACACACAAATATGCACAAACAATTGGCCAAAGTAGTCTATTCCCCTAGCCTGTTCTGGGTAAGCCCCAATAGAAAGAATAGAAGAAAAGGTCTTTATTAAAGTCTCTGCCTTCCAGGGAAACAGTAGACATGTGAAAAGTCAGATCACAATTCAAGGCAGAAAATGATTAAGTGCCAGAGCTGGGGAGTAGGACAGATGGCAAATGCCAAGGGACCTCAGGGAATGAAGAGGTTGATTTGGAATGGATGAAACATCTTGATGATTGACTGAATGTTTGACCAATGGAGCCTTTGTCTACACAATGTCAACATAGCTGGTTTGGAAGCAAATGAATCACTAAAAATGATTTTTTCCCTTTGTCAGTTCCAAACCATGAAAAATAATCCATTTGAAGGATGGGATGTTAGGAATGAAAGCCAGAAGGGAGTTTGGAGATCATTTGGTCCAAAAGTTCTTTACCAGAGATCCATGTGCCCCTAGCCCAAAGGATGTTTGGATAGATTTCAAAGAATGCATGAAAGTGAATGAGAAAAAGAAAACTATCATATCTTTATTTTCACTTGGCCTCTAACTAGAAATTTACTTTTCTTTCAATAATTTGAAAATATTACTCTGAAAATATCATAGCATTCATTGAATTGTTTACATGACATACAAAAAAGCGAAGAGCTCTTATTTGGGTCAATCTCATTTCTAAAAAAGAAAATTGAGGCTCAAAGAAATAATTATTTGCTCAAGATCACGAGCTAATCATGACACACTAGAGGTTCAAACTCAAATCTCTAACTCCAAAACTGTTTTGTTTCTGTTTTTCTTTGACCATACGACAAATACATACAGACTGCCTACTGATTCATTGGACAATTTGAGATGACTGGCTCTTCTGATCATGTACAGATGTGACTTTACCAGACTGAATGCTTATGCTGGTTTTCCAATTGTGTACTCCTCTAATGACTCTTTATGGTCTTGGAGACAGACCTGGGTTCTCAAAGGCTATACCAAGAGTTGAAGCTCTTCAGGTCCTCCCAAACAAGAAGGCTTTGACTGTAGACCAAGTAAGGAACTGCCTCTTTGATGATAATTGTAGCTTTTATTAGCTTTGAGTTCATAGTTCACAGGATAACAATTCTAGAGCTGCAAATAGCCACTGAATCAATTGATCATTCAAGTATTTATTAAGTGCCTATTATATAATTACTTGTTATGCTAGGTTGGAGGAATATAAGTACAAAGAATGCGAGAATACCTTTTTGAAATGAGTTATTTTACAGTTAAAAAAGAAAATGAGATGCAAAGAGATAGAATGATTTGCCCAGTGACACACAATCAAGAAGTAACAAAGGATTAATATCCAGCTCTTCTGTCTCCAGAATCCTGTACCCTTTCTACTACTGGGTAATTTTCGTTCACCCTCACCTCCTAACCTCCATTTATGCTTCATTTCCTAAGGCTGATATTCCTCTTTTGAGATCTGTGTGATTTTACATATATATATAATACACATATATATGTATATGTATATATGTATGTATACATACATATATATATATATGTATATATATATGTATATATATGATTGATGGGATATAGCCCATAGGGAAAATGTAGCAGTAGCCCTGAGGTTACCAGGTCTTTGCAATGCTGGAGTTCCACAGATAATGCTGGCTGGCAGAAACTATCTGTTGCTGAGAAAAATGGTGAGGAGCATACCAGACCACTCCTCAACTCTATCTCTGGGCCCTAAAATGAGCATATCAGTGACACAAAGAACCAGCTCTCTCTGTCTTTTCCTATAAATTTGTCTTCTTTCTCCTGGTTCTTTGCTAAATCCTTCTGAAACGTAGCCTGATTCAGTTTGACCCTTGACTTGGAAATGGGTTCAAGCCTACAAATTCTTTTGAGGCATCTTATGAACTGGTCTATGACCCCAACCTCTTAGGGTCTCCTTTTGAACCTCAACATAGATATACCTATCTATCTATATCTATATCTACCTATTTATCTATTTATCTATATATACAATACAACCATAAACATATATATAATCATTTAATCTCTCCAAGTCTCAGTTCTCTCATCTGTAAAATGGGGATAATAATAGTTATACATAGTCATTGTAAAGGAACAACCTAAAACCTTAAAGCACTAGAATATAGCCGTCTTGAGATTGCAAACTATGTTTTGCCTTTCTTTATATCACAAATACAATGCCTGGCATATTGTAAACACTTAATAAATGATTGCTGACTGATTCTCTCTCTCCTCTTTTCCCTTCTCTCTCTCCCTCTCTCTTTCTCTGTATATATCTATATCTATCATTTGCATATATGTGTGAATATATATGTGTGTGTGTGTGTGCATACATATATAAGAAAAAAGTAAAAAGCATCTACCAAAAGGATCAGTTAATTCATTAGTTATTATAACAATATTCAATATAACAACTTAAATTTATCTGTCTCTATTCATCTTTATTTGTCGGGTTATCTATCAGGCTATTGATTTCTGTCTCTATCTCTATTGTCTATCTATCTATCTATCTATCTATCTATCTATCTATCTATCTTTCTATCTATCAATCTGTCTGTCTGTATGTCTATCTATCTATTTGTCATCCATCTGATTCTCAACCTTCCAGAAGCAGAACCTTGCAAACACTTGAGTATGTTGTCCCCTGTATAGACTTATGTTTGTTTAAGGCTGGAATCTGCACAGAGTATTCTGTTTCCAGCCTTCCCCACAGGTATTGACAAACACAGCATAAAGCTGCCTTTCTTAAAAACCACCAAGTGCTCATTCAGCTTTGATTCTCTTTATCAAAGTTGCTATTGGACTGTGGGACACCGAAGCAGCATCTGGCAAGATCTAAGCAGAAAAGAGATGCAAGTTTTGGCTTTCTATCTCCCTCTCCTAGGTAAATTCCCAGCAATTAGCCTGGTTGGAGCAATTCATCTTTAGCAGCCCTTCCCTTTGTCAGAGATGTATGCATAGCCATTAGGAGTGATCAAACTGTGGAGATAATTTCCCATCCAGACTCCAAAGCTCATTTTGTAAAAGAGTCTTTAAGATAATTAAAAACAACTCCAGTATCCTCTTTCTTTCAGATACTAAGCTATTTCTCCTCTGTAGTCCCTTCCACCTCACCTGGGATGCCCTTCACACTCTGCCGTCCATCCAAAGCCTGTGCATTATTCATTTTGGTGCTTTTTCCTGGTTCAGACACAAGGGGATGGTGGTAGTAATGGGAGATGGGATGGGAGTCAAAGTTGGATGGAAATAAAGGCCAGAATCAGGTTCAGATCCCAACTGAGATTAAACCAAAGTTGCATCTAAATGATGTCTTTGAAAAACATGATAGCATGCATTTCTATCACAACAGGTTTACCAAGCACTTTCCTCATTACAATCCTATGAAGTACTTAGTACAAGTATTATTCAGCCCATTTGGGGATTCATCTGATTCTACTACCATCCAGTAAACATATTCTGAGGACTCCTTTATACAAGTTCATTGTTCACACAGACCAGTAAATAAGCATTTATGAAATGGTATTTGAAAGCAGGGATAAAATGATATACTGGGAATAAAGAAAACCAGAGTTGAAATCTTGACTTAGACATTTTCTGTTACTCTGAACAAGTCAGTAATCTTTTTTTTTTCTGCCTCAATTCAGCATCTATAAAATGAGGAACAAGCACCAGGTTCACCAGACTATTGTAAAGATTAAATGAGATATTATATATAGGGTTTTTTTTTTGTTTGTTTTTGCAAATTTAAAAGCATTATGTGAATGGTCATTATTATTGTTATTACTTCTATGTTCCAAGCACTGTGTTGGAAATAACTGTATAAATACATATGTATATATTTATATCTATAGCTATCTATATCTCTATCCCTATCTATTTTTATCTCTATATCTAAATCTTTATTATACATATATATATATATATATATATATATATATGTAGAGAATTTCCTATGCTAAGGTTCATATATATATATATATATATATATATATATATATATATATATATATATATGAACCTTAGCATAGGAAAGTTTCAATCCATTAAGTAATTGAGAATTAGCACATCTATTTTATAATCCTCCTATCATGGGCTAATTCTAGCTTTAATTTCCTATAATTCCCCTTAGGCTGTTGTTTACATGGTAGCTCATTCCATCAGCATCTTTTTTATGGCATGTCTTTGTAAAGGATCCATATCCTATTTGTTGATTCTGGCCTAATAACTATAGGCTTTTGATCACTAGTAATCCTCAGTTACAGGCCTAAAAATCAGTTTTAGTCTATGCTGATCTCTCCTTTTCCTGATCATGCGGAACAATTACTGACTGTACTATATAATAGCTAATTTGGCATTTTACCATAAACTTCTTTGTATTTATCATTCCATAATGGTTTCTTTTAAAAGATTGTAAGCTCTTTATAGTGCCTGGCACATACTTGGTACTTAATAAACGCTTGTTGATTGACTGATTGATTTACAAAGGAAGAGATTTGTTTCCCATTCATAACAATAGGGTATTCAATAAATATTTTAGCTGAATTTTTTTTAAATGCAAATACTATACTTCTGAATTCCTCCCAACAACCTCCTATATTATAGGATACTATTTTCTTTCTAAATTACTTATTCATTGGAAACTGAGTGGATGCCCATCAATCAGAGAATGGCTGAGTAAGTTATGGTATATGAATGTTATGGAATATTATTGTCCTATAAGAAATGATCAACAGGGTGATTTCAGAAAGGCCTGGAAAGATTAACATGAAATTATGCTGAATGAAGTGAATAGAATCAGGAGAACATTGTATACAAAAACAACAAAATTATGTGATGATCAAGTGTGATAGATTTGGCTCTTTTCAAAAATGGGGTGATTCAGGGCAGTTCCAATAAACTGAAAAAAGAAACTTTACAATGGATAGAAAGCAAATGTGATTTGGAGCAATTCACCTGACCTCCATTAGTGTCTCTATTTTCTAATGTTACTGAGAAATTATTATCATTAATTATTAGTATTATAGTATATACAGATACAGTTATTATAGTATTAGTTTTGTATAAATTATTATTAATCATATAAATGCTTCCATTACTTAATATTACAGATTTGTTACTAGAGTCCATCAATGTGATAGATATGAAAATGATTTGTGAGGATTTTTATTAAAAGTAGGATCCTCACTATTATGATCAGATTAGATGATTTCTAAGATCTCTGCCAATTTTAAGATTTTATAACCAAAGGGGAAAGGGTGGAGAAGGACCCTTTATGAAATAGCTCTTAAAGCCATAAGGTTCTACTTGATACTTCTTAGAAGTTCCTCCTTCTTTGTATGAGTGACCACACCTTTAAGAATAGGGGAGACTGACACAACATGAATCCTCATCACATTGAGATTGCTAACACTCCTCTGTGATTTTGTGTATTTCCTGCTCCAGGAATGCTACATTAGTGAGCACCTCAGAGGTCCCTAAAAACACAGATGTCCTTCTAGGATTTACCAAAATATAAACATATTTCTACCTCTCCCTCATGAATGCATCCAGGATAATAGTGTACATATGTACAAACACAGAAATTAAAAAATACATACATGCAGCCCAACACAGCCAGACTAATGACATTCACCCACTGCCGTCCTATTCAAAGCAAGAATCATCGATACATCTCCCTAGTCAAGTATTAGGAGGAATAGATAAAGAATCTATATATACCCTTGATCCTCAGCTCATTGGCTACCACATTTCCTTTGTTGCCATAGCTTCCAGCCAATACTTTAGAGCTAACACATACCCTGTATCTTGTGGGTCATCAGAGCCTTTTGTGAATGTAAGTATAGACCAGTTCACCAAGTAGGCATAGAATCATAGAATGTTGGAGTTTGAAAGGACTATAGATTTTATCTAGTCCAATCATTTTATAGAGTAGACCTTTTTTTATTCCTACCATCTCATTTTATGAAGGGGGTGAAATAGCCGAGGCATAAAATACAGGACAGCCAAGGTAATTGCAATTTAGAGAGCAGTTTATTTACCGGTCGGGATGGATCTCTGGATTGAGTTCTGTCCCGAACCCAAGTCGAGACAGGCTTATAAGCAATTCTTGTTCTGTCTTGTAGTTACAAATTTTGGGAATCACTGACACAGTTTCTCGTTTACAATGGGGAAATGTCTGGACGAGAGTGAGCACACAACGGAACCTGGTGGCATGTTTTGTAATGTTGTCTTGACTCTGTTAGACACACACTTCTTGGAAAGTCTGGGGTCTCATGAACTGGGGGATGGGGCCCAATCTCAACATAACACTTCCCTTAATTTAGTTTAAGCAACATTTTCCTATAAGCCTGAGGCTCCTTGACCCAGGGATGAGGGGGCCAGTCTTTTGTCCATTTCAGGGGGAACTGAATCTCAGAGGGAAAGAAGGAATTTACTTAAGATCACATAGGAAGTTAGTTGGGGAAGGAGGGTCAGAGCCATTTCTCCATTACAGCATAGTCTGTGCTCTACAAAGATAGCAGTAAATTTCTTTTTTTTGAGTGTGGGGTAGATAAACCACATATACCCACTGTCTAACTATAATACCAGAGAAACTGAAGCAAGATAGAGATTAGAGAGTTTTTAATATTTTATTTGGATTTCTGAGAGGGAGAGATTATGCTGGGATTATGTTAACCCCAGGGTTGATGTCCAAAGCATCCAGCAGGGAATGTGAGTTCTCAATGACACACACACACACACACACACACACACACACACACACACACACACACATGCATACATATAGCTCCAAGCTTGGGTAGCTAAACAAAGGTGGGGGGGAGAGGAGGGAAGTGGAGTCCAAACTCTGGTGAGTGGGAATATCCAGGCAGGGACCATCAATTTGATACTGACAGCTTGGGGGTAGAACCATAAAGGACCTTAGGAAGAGGGAGCGCTAAGCACAGAAGTGGGAAAACCTTTATACTTGCTAGTATGGAACAATCCCTCCCTTCAGAGAACAGATTGGTCCTTTTTTTCCAGGTTTCAGTCTTTCTGATATACCCCCTACCTATTTCCTTTAAATATGTATAAACATTCCCCCTCCCTCATCATTTATCCCATGTTCAAAAATGGCAGGAAACTCCTCCTATGGGGGTGTGTTGTTTAATATTCAATTAGCCTATAAGCAGGTGCAATAGCGATTTGGTCAGGTCAGGTCATTGACCCCAACTAGTTTGGGCTGCATCAACTATTATCTTAAATTTTATTGTTTTCTCAAAACCACACAACTCTTTCTGATTGGATGGATCCACCTATGCTTTCCTAACCCCCCATTCCTTGTTGGCTCAAGGCTTCTACTGATTACTTAAGTTTTCTGTAGAATCTTAACTGTCCTGAACCTTCACATTCTGAAAACCTCTTGGGCAGTGGTTCCTACTATACAACACTACCTTGAAATTTGGAACACTGTGGAAACCCAATTTTTCAGCATTTCTCACAATATTCAACATATGTATGAGTTAGGTAGAGCAAAGCCTTTTTATTATATTTTACAAACGTAAAACAGGTTCACAGAAGTTAAATTGGCTTTTTGAGACCAAGATCACACAGTGAATAGTAGAATGGACTGTACATAGATTCATTGTTCTAGTGTTTTAACTTCATAAGACCACTGAGCGGTCAAGGAGTTTCCTGTTGGGAGTAAAGTGAGAGAAAAATGGACTGGAATTAGGAATTAGCAGAGCCATCCCCTGGGATTATGACACCTGGGACAAATTCAGTTAGTGACAGAGTGAGATAGGGAAGGATAAGAAAATCCCCCTTCTATTGTCAACAGTTTTCTTCTCCTCTCTTAATCCTTGTAGTACAGAGCTGCAATCTGGTAAAATCAAAGCAGTGCTCCCTTTCTACAACTTCCTCAGTCCTATATTCATGGAAGACTGAATTCTATAGGCTTATAGTTTTATTGCTAATATTACTATGTCATCACTATATATTATATATATATATATATATATATCACTATATATTTGAGCTAATTATTTACTCTGGCTGACTAGGATAAAAGTAAATACACTACTGGGGTTTTTGAGAGAGAGTTTTAGGAGTAATAACTCACAATGTACCTTATCTGGGGTTGTCATCTTTTGTGGGTCCCAGTGTTAATATTTATATTGGGGGATAACTAAATACACATCATATATGGGTTCTTCTTGTTCCTGAACTTAATGATGAAGGGGAACTTATCCTAAGCTAAACATGTTTTTTGGGATCCCTACCTGGACCTCCACTAAGAATTCCCAAGAACTGTGATGTTTTTGTCTTCCAGAAGTCCTTGGCTTAGAAAAGTCCTTCTTTTTCCCTAGAGAAGCCAACCCTTGGGATCCAGAAACGCCTCCCAATTCTGTTCTTTTCCCCTTCTCCCTTCATCTCTAATACTAAAGATACTGATCCATTGCCTACCATATCCAAATCTCTTTGATGCTCAGAACAATGTAGTAAAGGTAAGAGGTGATCTGTCATCTCCCACCTTCCTCTCCCTACTGTTTCCTTGCCTTCTCCTGGGTCTCTTGACTCCTTCTTCCTCTTCCACTGAGACTGATAGACTTGAGACATAGCGACTCTGAATCAAAGTGGCAAGTAAGTACCAGTGGACTATATATTGACATCTGGGCAAAGAACAAACTAGTTGCCCTCATAAAGATTTTAATAAGGAGACCCAAGTTCAAGGCCCAGTTCTGGAACTGACAAACTAGGTCACTTTGGGGAAGTTATGTCCCCTTTCCAGGCTCTATTTTCCTCTTCTATAAAATAAGAGAGTTAGTCTAACTATTCTCAAAGATACCTTGATTCTGTACCTCTGTGGAATAACTACTGATCTATTTTTAAAATTAAGGACAAAAGCAAAACAAATACAAGAAACTCCATTTAAATATTCTAGCAGAATTATTCTTTAAAGGTATCACATGGGGAGTTGTTTTAAAGTGAAGATTTTCTTCATGTGAACAGGGCACTTCTAACTTATTGTTTAGCAATTCCCTGTTTTTCCTATTAAGGCTTTCTTACCGAGGAGCACACTAACACTTTGCCACTGGGTCTCTGATTTGGTTGGAGCTTTGTCTCAACTGTTAAATTATTAATCTCATTATCACTTCACATGTCTATTATCTTCCACTGGTAGAGGACATAGTCATTCTTTCCTTCCCTTTAGAATCATAGGCTCATAGGTTTAGAACAATAAGGGAGGAAACTTAAGTCATAGAGGCCGATCTCTTCATTTTACAGATAAGGTAAATGAGCACCAGAGAAGTTAAATAATATGTCCAGTTCAAATATTTAGTAAGTACAGAGGCAGAAAAGATTTGAATTCAGTTTTCCTTTCTTTAAGCTCATCTCTTTATCAGTTATATCACCTAGAAGTAGGAAAGTTGATCAAGTTCATATCAGCACTGATGCAACTAAAAATATGCTAAGCACAGTTTCATAAAGCCTTATGATCAAAGATTAGAGTAGATAGGAACTTTAGAAGCCATCTAGCCAAAACTCCTCACTTTACAAATAAGAAAACTGAAAGGAGCATGCAAAATTCTCAACACTTTATGGCACTTTAATAACAACAACAATAACAAAAAAGAATATATATTAAAGCATAAACATTTCACAATTGAAGAAAAGTCAAACTGTAAATATATCCTTTGCTGACTATAATTTGGTAAAATAATATTCAATAAAAGGGTCATTGAAGAATTGAAGAAAAGATTTAAACTAATTGAAGACAAATTAGCCTAATCTTAAAGATTAGTATGTCAAAAAACAAATTACAGTAGGATTAATAAATTTCAGTAAATAAAGAGCTATGTGACAGGCACTTGAGTAAACATTAGAGAAATTAAAAACAAAAAATAACCCAACAGTAATAAAATCTAGTCTCTTTTCAAGGAACTTACATTATAATCATCATTATAAGCATTTGGACAAGTGACTTATCCAAAGTCATATAGGTAATCAGAATTCTAACTCTAAATTCAATGTGCCATATTTAACACATGCATACATGTACATATATATATATGTGCAGACATATACATATATGTATATATACTAGCATTATTACTCATATTATTATAATGGATGGAAAGAACCTGACATCCAGAAAGGCTAAGTGATTTTTCAAAATATCACACAAAGCAGAGCTGGGATTCCACTCTAGGTTCTCTGATTCAAAATACAATGTTCTTTCCATCAAGGGGGAGCATAATGTTCTGGCCCCTTAGCCAGCATTAGCTGAAAGCATCTGCTTTCTTTACAGATAGATTATCCATGTACTTTATATGTACCCTCAGTGGATGGTACAAAATGTTCAGACTTTGATGGTCAATGTTTCAATAGTCTCTGTTCTAAAAGGGCTAGAGCAGAGGTGGGATCATTAGCATCATTCATATCAACAAACAGCATTGGCTAAGCTTTCTCTGCATGAGGCCCTGGACCAAAATTTTTCATCAGACACTATCCTGTCATCAGGGAATGAACAAGCTTAAATCAATTCAGAAAAGAAAGGGAGGAGAGGAGGATGATAAAAAGGAAGGGCCCATAAGCATCAAGCTATGTAAACAAACAGTGACTGTTCATATTATTTCTGAGTGAGATTCAGGAGTGAGCTAAATAGTGTTTGAAATAGAGTGCCAACATGAACCAGAAGTATTCTATGTTCTCTTTAGGCAGGAATTTCATTAAATTATTAACAACAACTACAATAATGACTTACAGTTTTTAGCCCTTTGAAATTTACAAAGTTCTTTCTTCACATGCTATGAGATAGGGAGCATATTTTCACTGCCATTTTAAAGAAGGGGAAACTGAGATTCAGAAAAGTAAAGTGAATTGGTCAATGATACACACCTGGGAAATGTCAAAACAGATTTGAATCTGGGTCTTCTTGAATCTAACTCTGATGAACATAACAATATACCACTTTAGGTAAATCTTAGAAGGTCTTCTGGAGGGACTTCAAGAATTGATGAAGATAGAGTACTTGGAAGGTTAAACACAAAAAAAGAAAAGTAATCTGGTAGCAATAATGTGCTGCTAAATGTTTAGCTTTCTGAAGAAAAAAATGTACTACTAGAATCTGCATTATAAACATTCTCTCCATCACTTTTTAAAGTCTGGACAATCAACAAAACATTAAATCCAGTCCTGATTTTTAGTGTTTGCTGATTCCTAAGTGCAAATGCTTGGACTAAAAATGTCGATCTCTGTTCTAAAAAATAACAAAAACAAACTACTAACTATCTACTTAAATGAGGATGAAGCATATACATAAATAACTGCTTGGGAAAGCCCAGAGGCAAAAGCATTTGAGAAAGGAGGGGCCTTTGTGAGCCCAGAGATCACAATTCCACATGCATTTAAAGAATCTCTATGTAGGAGACTAGGTCTGAGCCTAGTCTTGAAGAAAAGGACAGATTTCAGTAGGTGATAATGTAGAGGGATTGGGATAGGAAGTGAGAGGAAGGCATAAGTATACAGTAGGAGAAGGGGGTAGGAGGAGATTGGGGTCAGGGTCAGGAGAAGTCTTCCAGTCTTTGACTAGAACATAGTGTAGATGAAAGGGAATAATATGAAATTAAGGAGGAAAAGAGAGAAACAAAACCACAGAGTGTTTTGAATACCAAAAGGATTATTTTATCATAAGGGTAATGGGGAGCCACTGATGGTTTCTGAACATGTTAGGGAAGAGATCAGGGAAGTACAGTTTTGACTATACTTAGCTAGGTCTAGGATAAAGGACCAGATGTAGTTTTCAAATAGAAAATTCTACACCTTAGTAGAAACAATTTCCTTTTGAATAAGAAAAGAGGTATTTCTATTATCCTGACTTCTCATATAACTCTATACAAGTATCTTCTTTCTGGGTTTCTGGAATATTGTGCCTATTTAATTTTATGGATGTGTGACCATGGATTTGCATGAAGCACATTCATGCAATTTGAATTTGGAGTCACAGATTGTAGATTCAAATCCTGGCATAATGTTGAATAAATCACTTAATATCTCAGAGCTTTAATTTCTCCCACTCTAAAAGGAGAGGAATTGCCCTAGATGACCTCAAAGTTCAACTTGAGCTGTAAATCAGTGGTCTATCATGGGGAATAGTTCTAAGCTAAGCCTGGCCTGCAATGGGCACCTGCCTATTTATTAGGGTTCATATCTGTCTAGTAGTCAAAGGTGCTGGTTCTCATTTATCAAAATTTGCCTATTCACTGAGGAGTATACTTGCTCTTTTTAAAACAAAAGATGTTTTTGCATTTCCCATTATCTTCATTTTCAAATATATCTTTGAAATATATATTTCTTTCTGCTTTCCTTCTGTTATCTACAGAGCCATTCTTTAAGGGGAATGTGGTAGAGAGGGAAGCAAATAATTTATAAAGTGCCTACTGGGAAATTAAGTGATGCATAAGTAGAGTGCCAGGCCTGGAGTCAGGAGAACTAACTTTCTGAGTTCAAATCTGGCCTGAGACACTAGCTGGGTGATCCTGAGCTAGTCACTTCATCCTGTTTGCCTCAGTTTCCTCATGTGTAAAATGAACTAGAGAAAGTAATGACAAACCAGTCTAGTATCTTTCCCAAGAAAACCCTAAATGAAGTCATGATTCAGACATGACTGAAAAATGACTGAACAACAACAAATAGTGTCTTAGTTCTAGGCTAAGTGTCTTATAAATATTCTTTCATTTGTTCTTCAAAACCTCAGGAGGTAAGTGCTATTATTATCTCCTTTTTACTGTTGAGGAAACTGAGGCAGACAGAGGCTAAGTTACTCAGAATCACACAGCTAGCAAGTAAAGTCAGGTTTAAACTTATGTCTTCCTGGTTTCAGACCTAGCACTGTTTCCAAATTTGCAACTGCTTTAAAGCAAGAATTAAAAAAGAAAAGAAAAGAAAAGAAAAGAAAGAAAGAAAGAAAGAAAGAAAGAAAGAAAGAAAGAAAGAAAGAAAGAAAGAAAGAAAGAAAGAAAGAAAGAAAACTAAGTTCAGCCAAGTTAGCTAATAATCATCAAATCTGACAATATATGCAATCTTTCATATCCATAATCTCCCACCTCTGAAAATAAAAGAGGAAGCTATATTTCCTCCTGTTTTCTTTAGGTTTAAAATAATAATTAAATTATACAACATCCAATTTCATATTTTTTTTTATCTTTGTATATTGTTTTTCTGATTCTGCTTATTTTATTTGGCATCAGTTCATACGTCTTCCACAGCTTCTCCATGTTCTGTATATCTACCATTATAGTGTAATATTATTTTTACTGCATTCATGGAATATAATCTGTTTAGCCATTCCCCAGTCAATTGGCATCTCTTTTATTTCCAATTCTTTGCTACTACAAAAAGTACTGCTATAAATATTTTATACCTATTCCTTTCAAAGAAATTGGATTTCTTTTAGCAAGAGGGTCTTAACAACAGCAACTGGCATTCATGTAGCATTTTAATGTCTTTGTTAGGTATTTTATCTCATTTGAGCTTCTAAACCACTTCTTGGTTCTTCTTGGCAGTTCTACCAATATATATTCCTAGAATCATTCATTCAGAATTAGAAAGGTCCTCACAGAGAATCTAGCCCAACCCTCTTCTTTTTACAGATAAGGAAACTGAGACATACAGGATTGAAGATTGGAAAGATAATAAGTTCCTCCCACAGAGAAAATCAAAGCATAAATTATGCCTTGAGAACAGTGTGATGAGCCTCTGTCTGAAGTCAGAAGCCCTGAATGTTTGAATTATAGCAGTTCCCACTTAGCTATGTGAACTTAGACAAATCCCTAAATTTCTCTAGGATGAATATAACTGTTTATCACAAAGGCAGATGGGTAACTCAGTGGATAGAATGATTAGATCTCCAGTCAGTATGATCTGAGTTCTCAGACACTTACTAGTGATGTGTGATGCTGGGCAAGCCCCTAAATCTTTGTTTATTTCAGTTTCCTCCACTGTAAATTGGGGAGACTCTCTCCCAGGATTGTTGCAGAGGATCAAAGGAGATAATTTTTTTTTAAGTCCTCAGACACTTAATGGACACTTCATGAATGCTTACTCTTTTCCTATTTGACCACCACTACATACTGGTAAGTGTCAGTCAGAATTCCACCCCAGGCTACTCAACTCCAAAACCAGGACCTTTCTACTAGACCTTACTCTCTCAGATCCCAGGCTCCCTACAGTTCCAATTGCTGAGAAAATGAGAAATATATCCATGACTTCAAAATGACCCTCAGTCATCTCTTCCATGCTGGGTAATGGAGGAGAGAAGCAAATGGAAACAAATCTTTCACTCCTTGGTTAATGTAACAAGTTACTCTCCTGGGGCTAAGATTGTGGTGCTATGTTCGAGTCTGAGCTGAAGAAATAGGCCCACGTGTCTCCCTCTGGCACCATTGGCTGTACACATCTCCTTGCTGATCTCAGGCTGTCTGTTGAGTTTAGCTGTCTCCTTTATATTTCCATTCTTATTAAAAATCTCCTCACCTGGAGGCATCCATGCAGAAAGAAGCATTCCAGCCAGCTCACACTGGGAATCTGAAAATTTTAAATTGTGCATAAAAAAAGAAGAAAAGTTTTATGTTCCATGATAGAGAAAACAGGCTGAGCTGTGTCCTTATGGGCATGGTGCTCTGGGATGCATTGTCAGAGACAATTGGAGCATCTGATGTCTTCCATTCCCCATAGCCAGCTAGCCTTGTTCCAGAGACGGTCGCACCTGCCATATGTACAGGGAGCCACTCTGCCTGCTGGGTCTGCCTTCTTCATGGATGTTTGTAAATGTATCCAAATGTATCTCCCTGTGACAGTCCATCCCAATTATCCAATTACCTCAGGGAAGGAGGGAAAGTAAGTATCAGACAGAACCACAAAGAATTGCAAGTAGCAGGAGGAAATGAAGGCCACTGACAATGTTGCCTCATCACTGACAGTTTCACTCCCTCTGTTGTCAATTTCTCCTTCCTATGTCAATTTCACCAAGGGAAGTGTGTATTGCTTGTTACTTTCATTCCTTCTGCTAAGAGTAGTAGGCTGTGAGTCAAAATCATAGAAGGTATCAGGGTAAGGGACATTGTGGGGAGATTGGCGGGGTAGGATCATTGTTAGGGTATCATGATATTCATTCAGTCTTGACTGATTTTTCTTAGTCCCATTTGGATTTTGTGGGGGGGGGGTTGGCAAAGATAATGGGATGTTTGCCATTTTCTTCTCCAATTAGACAAGATAGCTTGTTTCTAAAGCCTTTTTCTGTTCTGAATCTATAATTTTTTTCATCTCTTAGAGCTCTACATCCTGGCCCTTGTGATGTTGAGGAAATAAGAGCAGTTGAATTCTTGTAGGTAGAGATGGTGAAAGAAATGAATTGGGTATTTTAAAGAGACTTATAAAATGTTGTTTTTGGTTTTTTATCATCAGGGTTGGAGTCTGCTTGATCCAGGTCCCTAGATTTGATGATTAAATTTTCGATGTGCACTGTCACCCCCCATCTAAATAGGCCATCTTGATTTTTATCTACTTCTCAAAACATGCCTTCTTTTCTAGCCAGCCTACTGCCTTGCCTCTTTCATAAATGCACCCTGGTCATTCCCATTTTTGGTGCTCTTTGGTGCTCTTTTTTCTTTATACAAACTGCCCATTTTTGTCAAAGACTAATTTAAAGCTCATATCTTCCATGAAGTTTGATCCAAGTCTTTTAGCTTTCTCAGATTTCTTTCTCCTCTGAAATCCTATAATTTGTATCATTGAATCATAGGTTGCTGCACCGGTAAATCCTTAGAGATCAAATCATGCTGAGCATTTTCATCCAGAAAAGACAACTCCAAAGACAGCTTATCATTTGTCTGAGATTCAACGTCTAGTGGTGTAACTTGAACTAGACCCAACATCCTACCTCTTGTTTTCTTACCACCTTGGTTGATATGTGTATTATGGCTTCTTTACTTTCTAAAATGCAGTGCCCAGAGCTGAGCACAATTAGTCTTGGCACATAACATTTATAGACCATCTGACAACCCAAGGGAGAAAAAAAATGACTCTAGATGTTATAAAACCTAATTTTATTTGTTGCATAAATTTAGTGCTTGAAATTTGGATCTAAACCCAAAGAGTTATCAAACTGTGCATAGCCTTTGATCCAGCAATGTTTCTACTAAGTTTATATCCCAAAAAGATTTTAAAAGAGGGAAAGAGACCCACACATGCAAAAATATATGTGGCAGCCCTTTTTGTAGTGGTCAGAAACTGGAAACTGAATGGATGCCCATCACTTGGGGAATAAGTTATGGTATATAAATGTTATGGAACATTATTGTTCTACAAGAAATGACCAGCAGGATGATTTTAGAGAGGATGGGGGAGACTTATGTGAACTGATGCTAAGTGAAGTGAACAGAACCAGGAGATTATTATGCACAGCAACAACAGGATTATATGATGGTCAATTCTGATGGACATAGTCTTTTCAACAATGAGATGATTCAGGCCTGTTCCAATGACCTTATAATGATGAGAGTTATCTATACCCAGAGAGAGAATTGTGGGAACTGAGGATGGATTACAACATAGAATAGAATGAAATATCATTCTTTTTTGTTGTAGTTTGCTTGAATTTTATTTTCTTTCTCATTTTTTCCCTTTTTGATCTGATTTTTCTTACACAGCAACATAATTATATAAATATGTATGCCTATTTTAGATTTAACATATATTTTTAACCATGTTTAACATATATTGGATTACTTGCTATCTAGGGGAGGAGATGGGGGGACAGGGAAAATTGAAACACAAGGTTTTTCAAGGGTCTATGTTGAAAAAATTATCCTTTTATATCTTTTGAAAATAAAAAAAAGCTTCTATAAAAATTTATTTTTTTTTTAAATTTAGTGCTTAAATTTTCTTGAGGAGCAGGAGAAATATCCTTTTGCAAGTAACTTACCAAATAGGAGATATTATTCATTTATGGTTCTGCATAGGTGTATCTATGATTAGATTTTTTTTCCAGGAACATTTGAGAAAATGGTTTTTCTTCTTTTATGAGGAACTGAATTTGTATCATGCATTGGTTATGACTGTATCAGCATCTTTTCCATTATCAGAGAAAGAGTCACATTAGGCAAATGACTTAATCTCCACAGGCCTCAGTTTTTTTTTTTTTTTTTTTTTTTTTTTTTTGTTTTTTGTTGTTGTTTGTTTGTTTGTTTGTTTTTATCTGTAAGATGAGAGGGTAGGAATAGATAGCCCCTGAGGCCCTTTCTAGTGCCAGGAAACAAGTAAGATATAATAACTGCTAGTCCATGTGTTCTTCCATTGTGCCATATACAAGTCATTATTCAATTCTATCTTCCTCTTTGCTTACTATTTCCTATCATCATTTTCTTCATCATCACAATCATGATCATCATTATCATTATCATCACCACTATCACTACTATCAAAACATTGATTAAATACTTACTATGTGCAAGTCATCAGACTTGGTGAAAGTCATTAATAGATGTAAGATTCAGAGAAAAGATTTCAAACTCTAAATCCCATATGCAATTAACTTGGGATCATCAATTTAGAACTGAAAAGGATCTTAGAGGTTATTGATTCCTTATAAATAAGGAAAGTGAATCAGAAAAAGGCCAGGTGACTTTCCCAGAATTATACAGCTAGTAAGTATCTGAGATGAGTTTTGAATCCAGGTCTTCCTGAGTCTTGACCTACTCACTATATCATATCATCTGTCACTTTAGGGGCACTCAGTGAGATTGAACTAGTAAGTATTTATGACCTTTTGTGACATGCAAAAGGCTTTGCAGATCCCAAAGGTGGGCTCTCTTCAGACCTCAGGAGAGTAGCAGATTGATAGTTTCTAATTGTGGGTAGTAGTGAAGATGGTTCCGGTCCTCTCTGGAATGGAGAAGCAATGCTACAAAAAAGCATGAGTCACACTTAAGTTTTCTTTGTTTCCTTCCTGACAAAGCAAGTCCCAAGGAAATGCTGAGAGCTTGCTCCAGGTACAGTCACATAACCCCTACTCTGATGTTGCAGAATTTGCTGGTGCTGTCAGAACTACAAAGCAGCAAAGATTCCCAGGTCTCATTGTGTTCTGCTGATCCTTAGGGGCTGAAGCGCTATGTAAGTGTCTATATAGTCTTTTCCTCAGGGTAGGAACTGACAAAGAAATGCTTTGGGACTTCAAAGCCAG
Organism: Sminthopsis crassicaudata; assembly: GCF_048593235.1. Lineage (NCBI taxonomy): Eukaryota > Metazoa > Chordata > Mammalia > Dasyuromorphia > Dasyuridae > Sminthopsis > Sminthopsis crassicaudata. The sequence goes on from NC_133620.1 coordinate 447,031,610, forward strand.
TTCTTTTATCACCACCTTCACAGAAAAAATAAGAGAAACAGATGGGGAGAACTAAAGCCCCAGTATATTTGTGCTCCTCATGTCTGCTGAAGCTCTGTTCTTTTCCTATTGACTCTTGAACAACAACTCAACATCTTTGGAATCACAAGGCAACTTCTTCAACCAACACAATGCTATGGGATCATGCTATATGTGGGAAATCAGTGGATACCAAGTCACGATCACTAAACTATGTCCACTAATATCATAAACATATTTAAATCTGTTGGAAGCCTAAAATCCTAGAGCTGGAAGACTTTAAAGATACCTTAATCTAGGCCCTTCATTTTATAGGGGATAATGAGGGGATACTGAAGCCCAGTTGTGAAAGTGTCTTACCCAAGTTCTAGGGAGTAAGTGGCAGAGATGATTTGCTAATTTATAGTCTAGTACTATATCTGACAGTCTTGAGCTCAAAATATTTTGTTTTCCTTTAAATTTATAGTAGGAATAGGAGTAGGAGTAAGAGTAGGAGTAGTGATGGTAATAATAATAGTGGTGGCGGTGGTGGTGGTAGTAGTAGCAGTAGTAATGATACCATTTAAGGATTGTAAAGCATTTTACAAATATCTCATGTGATGCTCAAAACAACTGGGGGGGGGGTAGACATTAATATTATTATCCCAATTTGCAGATGAAGAAAGTGAGTTGAAAGCCAGATTTAAATTCAGGTTTTCCTGACTCCAGGACCAGTGCTTTATTCACCATGTCATACAGCTGTATTTTTTGTTTTTACATTGCTTTCATTCTAGAATAGACCTCCTTCCCTTCCCATAAATAGTAAACTACCCTTCATAATAAATATTACATTAAAAAAAAAAAAGAAGAAGAAAGAGGTTCAGTAAAATGACCCCATCTACCATGTGTGATTGTATGATCAGGATGCCATGGCTACAGTCTTCCACACCTGCAAAGAAGAAAAAGACATTCATTTTCTCAATTCTTTTTCATAGCTAAGCTATGGAAAAATGCCGTACTCAATTTGGCTTAATTATTTTTCCTATTTACATTGTTATAGTCGTATTTTATTTTAACTAAGTCTCCCACCAATACATTGTTGGTGGAGTTGGTGAACTGATCCAAACATTCTAGAGAAAAGTGTGGAGGTATGCTCAAAGGGCTATCAAACTGTGCATATGCTTTGATCAAGCAGTGGCTCTACTGGGCCTGTATCCCAAAGATAGTATAAAAAAGAGAAAAAAACCCACATGTGCAAAAATATTCTTAGCAACTCTTTTTATAGAGACAAGGAACTGGAATCTGAGAGGATGCTCATCAGTTGGAGAATCGCTGAATAAATTGTGGTATATGAATGTGATGGAATATTATTGTTCTATAAGAAATGATTAGCAGGATGATTTCAGAAAGGCCTGGAAGACTTGCATGAACTGATGCAGAGTGAAGTGAGTAGAACCAGGAGAACATTGTACACAGAAACAGCAAGATTATATGATGATCAATTCTGAAGGACATGGCTCTTTCCAACAATGACATGATTCAAGACAATTCCAATGGTCTTGTGATGAACAGCATCATCCAGAGAGAGAACTATGGGGACTGAGTCTGATTCACAATATAGTAGTTTCATTTTTTTGTTGTTTGCTTGCATTTTGTTTTTGTTCTCCTTTTATTTTCCTTTTTGATTTTATTCTTCTTATGTAGCATGATAATTATGGAAATATGTATAGAAGAATTACATACTTAACATATTGGATTTCTTGCTATCTGGGGGAAGGGGTAAAGAAAAGGGAGGAAAAATTGAAATACAAGGTTTTGCTAAGGTGAGTGTTAAAATTATCTATGCATATGTTTTGAAAATAAAAGGCTTTAATAAAAAAGAAAAATTAAAAAAAACTAGAGGGGAAAAATGAATAAATAAACTGTCTCCTTTACTTTGTGTAATAAGACAGATCTAGATCTGGAGGAATCATCAAAAGTCATCTCATTAAACCTCCTAATTTTTAGCCCCATGGCCATTGAGGGATTTGCCCAACATCATATATGTAATACATATCATAAATAGGATTTCAATCCAAAGCCTCTGATTCCTGACTTCTTTCCACAGTGCTATGTTGCACGAGTTCATAAGTCTTCATCCATCTCTCTAAATCCTTCATAGTCTTTATTTCTTATTTTGCATAGTTTTCAATATATAATATTGTGATTTTGGTTTTATATCATCTTCATTTCCAAATATAGCTTTCCAAACTCACTTTGAGATCTATCACTTAGGATTAAAAAAAAAAGATACAAGGAAAATAGTAAAACAAACAAACAAACAAACAAAAAACAATTCATTAAAACTAAATATGACATCAATCATGACTTACAGAATATGTAATATTTTATATTCATGGTCCTCCACCTCTGCAAAAGATGGGAAAATGTTTATATTCCCCAACTTTTTTCTGTGGTCACATACAGTCATTATATTATATAATGTGCAGTTGTCATTTAGTTTACTTTTCAAATAAAAATTCTATGCTCTATTTCTTATTTCACTGTTACTTCACATAAATCTTCCCATGTTTTTCTAACTTCTTACAAGAGGTCTTAGGAAAGAGTTAAAAAGACAGAAAATTTTGGAGATCTGTGATCTACAATTTTGGAATGAACATCTCAACTGACAAGATCAGAAATCTATTTTTATATGCATATTGAGAAGCAGTATAGGGTCATGGACAGAGTACTAATCAAAGAAGGTCTCAATTTTAATCCTGTCTCTGACACTTAACATTTTTCTGTACCTTAGTCATCTCCCTAAGAATGATCTGCAAAAGTCCATATAAATGGTAGGATAGTTGATAAACTGTTGAATTTGGAATCAGAATGTACACTCAATTCAAATCCAACTTCAGACACTTACTAGTTATGTGAACCTAGACAAATAAATATTATAAGTTTTCTGTTAAAAAAAAAATGAATGTTCTACCAAGTGAAAAACTAGCTATGCTGTTGGAATGGAGTTCCCATCCTGTCATTGTGGACCTTTGACATACCAACAATATTTGGTGGAGTTTTGAAGCCTTTTCTGCAGAAATCCTGGGAGTCTGTGGTCTCTCTCACTAGCAAAGTATGGTTACCCAGGAAAGGGTTAAGTGGGCCTCCTAAACACTACTTTCTTTTACAAACCTCTTTTTTTTCCCAGCTCATTGTAGGCTGCCTTACACCTCACTAGGTACATATAAAACTGTCTATTAGTGAATCTTTATTACACTTTGGAAGTGAAATAGTATGAAAATAGTCTAAGTGTGGTTGTTCGGAGGTTAAGTACTTTTAGCTCAGCTGATGAATAACCTAATAGGATTTTTTTTTACCTGTCATAAGTCAAAATAATACAGTTAGTATTTAGATTTTTATACTCGCCCCGGCAGTAATGAATAATACACAGCAGGGCATTGCTTTTAATGAAAACATACAACCTCCCTGTGTTGGAAAGGCAAGAGGCCTGGGGTTTGGCAAACTCTATTTCCTCACAATTACATGCTCCAGTGGGACGTGGGTAGTTCAAGAGAGAGTAGTAACAGGAGCCTTACAGAAGAGGCTAGTGAAAGAGAAATAGGGACTTCGACTGCTTTTCCTGCCGCCTTTCCTTCATGCCTGGCCAATGACACTACAAGGGAGCTTATTTTTCACCAACTGTCTGCCAGCCACATTCTAGGGGCTGAGAAATACCACTTCTTCAGCCCTGGAGTTTTGGGTTCAAACATTATTTATGGAGCATTTATTTGGTTTGGCACAGTATATATGCTGTGGGGGAATTTAGGAGAATGGGAAGACCCTTTTTTTGATCTTGAGAGATTTATTACTAAGTAGAGAAGATAAGGTATGAATACATATGTCTATATATTTATATCTATATGTATAGCTATTTATCTATCTAGCCATCTATCTGTCATGTCTGTCCATTCATGTGTCATTTATCTATTCAACTTGTCAGTCCATCCATCTTTTCATATCTATGTATCTAACTATCCATCTATCTCTCATGTCTATCCATCTATTTATCTTTCATCTATCTACTTATTCATCACGTTAATCAATCTATTCATCTTTTCATACTTGTATATCTATGTATATTTATAAATAGTTATCTAACATCTATCTATAATCTATTTAGGTATCTTTTCATAGCTAAAGATAGAAATAGACAAATATTGATAGTTATAGGTATACATATATACATATATGAACATACACATAGGTACATATATTTGGGTACACGCACTTCAATTGGGCAATTAATAATTAAATTATAATTAATATAGAATTCTAAAAATCTGCAAAATTCTACATACATTATCTCATTTAAGCCTCAAAAAGATCCTGAAGCTACTACAGTTATTATTATTCTAATTTTACAGGTAAGGAAACCGAGAACCAGAGAATTAAAGTGATTTTCCAAGGTTTCCCAGGTAATAGGTGATCAAGGCAGAATTTGATTCCAGGTATAGGACTTGCTTCATAAGATAAAGGACTTACTTCAAAAAAAGCAAAGTATAATTGTGGCATGTAAATGTAATAGAACATTGGTTCTATTATTATTATTATTATTATTATTATCATTATTATTATTAGCTATTATTAGCTATAATGATTGTGAATAGTTAAGAGAAACATGGAAATACTATGATATCACAAGAATATGAGCAGTAAAAACAGAAAAACAATACATATCACAGTTCTCAATGTAACTTCCATGGACTCTTAGGAGTTCCTGAAAACATTGTAGGGAGTTCCTCAAAGCCAAAACTATCTTCATAATGATACTATGACATTTTTTGTTTCTTATATAGTCAGTCAATAAACATCATCAAGTACTTACTATGTATCAGGCACTGTGCTAAGCCACAGGTATCCACAGAAAGGCAAAAGACAAACATTCTCAAGAAACTCAGAGTTAAGACCATGGGGGTGACAACATGCAGTTTCATCCAACCAGGCTATATACAGGACACGTTGGAAGCAGTTAATGGAGGGAATGCACTGGAAAAATTAGAAGGTGGGACTTTAAGCTGTTACTTAAAAGAAACCAGGGAAGCTACAAGGTGTTAATGAGGAGAGAGAGAATTCAAACCATAGGGGAGAAAAGCTTTGATTGACAAACCGAGGTTTTTATATCTAATCCCTGCGATGATAGGAAATCGCTGGAGTTTGTTTAATGGTGTATGTGTGGGAGGATGTGTGTGGATTTGTGGGTATGTGTGTCACATGGTCAGACCTGAACTTTATTAAGTTTACTAACATTTGAGTGGAAGATGGGATGAAATGAAAAGACTCTTGTGACTGGCTGGCCAACCAGGATTATTGCAAAAGTCTAGGCATAAACTAAGGAAAGCCTGCATCAGGGTGGTTGCTGGCAGTGGTACGGTAGAGAAGGAATGAGTGGGTGAGGGAGATATGTCATGAAGGTTTTCTCAACATATTGGACATATGGTGTGAGAGAGGGGGAGAAGTTAAGTATGACACTTAGATGGGAGATGTCTGAATGAGAGGAAGCTGATACTCTCAGCAGGAATAGGAAAGCTAGGAAGAGGGGAGGGCTTTGGGGGAAGGACATGGTAAATCAATATTAATAAATATGGACCACATTAATAAAAGTTCTTTCGTGTCCTTAATATATTTTTTTTAATGTAAAAGGGTCCCAAGACCAAAAAGTTTAAAAAATTTTGATATATAAGATTACAGTGATATAAACGGGAAAATGAAATCTAGAACTAAATCCTATAATATTATATAATGATTGAGTTTTTCCCCATAAGAGGGAAAATATATATCCCTCCCTTCTTAACAGAAGTGGAAAACTATGGTGTAGAACATCGCATTTGTTCTCAGGTGAACAGATATTTTCCTTTCTTAAAAAAAGTTATTATGGATGACTCTTTGTTGAAGAGACAGGAGAGACACAGCTGAAAGTAAAGATTGTTAAAAGGTATCTTTTAAAAAATTTTACAAAGCAACTTACATAGTTCCATATGGTCAGTACAAATTGGTGAAGTAGGTATTATGATTATTGTTACCACCATTTTACAGATGAAAAAAATAAGACTCAGAATACAGAATAGATACAGCAACAAAATATGTGTGCATATATGTTTAAACACATATGTAAATCTAATAACTACTATCCAGTTCACAAACTCTGATGAGAAGTTATATTTATTCTCATGGTATCGCTGTTGGCCCCGTTAGGTCTGAAAAGTTTCCATGAGAGCCAGCCCTTTTTTTGGGAATCTCCCAAATGGGTGCCATCTTTTTCTTTTCTGAGGTTTTCCCCATCCCTTTGATAAAGTTTGTGGAAGAAGTAGATGAATTCATGTTGTTCCAAAAAACAATAATGCTTAGAACTATGTTTGGGCTGAATTGAAGTAGGCAAAGCATGTAATATAGTGGAACGCATCATGAGTTAGAAGCTTTTAATACTTTGATTATTCACTATTTTTGTGACTCTGGCTGAGTCACAATCTTTATGTTTGTGTGTGTTTTTTTTTTTTTTTCTTATGTATAAATAAGAGAATTAATCTATATGCTATTGGAGGTCTTTTTTTTTTTCAGTGATTTTTTTATCAGTGATAATTTGTATTTAAGTATTTTTCCAATATATGCATACACATTTATACAATTATCTTGTTGCAAAAGAAAAATCAAGTTGAACAGGAAAAAATGAGAAAGAAAATAAAATGCAAGCAAACAACAACAAAAAGAATGAAAATGCTATGTTATGAGCCACACTCAGTTCCCATGGTCCTCCCTCTGGGTGTAAATGGCTCTCTTTATGACAGGATCATTGGAACTGGGCTCAATCATCTCATTGTTGAAGAGAGCCACATCCATCAGAATTGATTGTCATATAATATTGTTGTTGCATTGTACAATGATCTCCTGGTTCTGCTCACTTCACTTAGCATCAGCTCCTGTAAATCTCTCCAGTCCTCTCTGAAATCATCCTGCTGGTCATTTCTTACAGAACAATAATATTCCATAACATTCATATACCATAATTTATTCGGCCATTCCCCAAACCATTAAGTTTGCAATTTCTTATCACTACAAAAAGGGCTGCCACAAACATTTTTGCACATGTGGGTCACTTCCCTGGAGGTCTTTTTTTAGTTCTAGATCTATGAGCCTGTTAACTTAGCAGATCTAGTGTAACCTATCAGTTGTCTCTGAATTCAATTTCCAAAGAGCTTTCTAAGCATATTTGAACAATGATTAGTTAATAGAAAAAGAAGCCCCTCAAGGGCCTTTGAAGAGTAACAATATGTTATACTATTTCTTCCACTCATCCACATCCACTTCAAAGTACTTGGCTTCCACCTCTTAAATATGCTTATCATTTAATGCTTTGTGTTATGCTTTTGCCCAAGTCCTCATGATTTCCATGAGGACAAGCTTTATATAAACTTTATTATGTCTCTAAAACCTAGTATAGTTCTCTGACCATAGGCTTATGATAAATACTTAATAAATACTTATTGAATAAATAAATGAATGTAAGTTTGGAGTATTTGCTCAAAAATATTTTGTTTGAAGTTATAAATTGTGTGTGTGTGTGTGTGTGTGTGTGTGTGTGTGTGTGTACTTGCAAGTATAAAAAGTGTGACTAACTCTAGTTAATTTCACTGTTATTTCAAGAAATGTGGCTCAAGTCATTAGGCAAAGGACAGACAGAGGGAACTTTGGGCTCATTATCTAGGTTTTCGAGAAGTGTTGCCCAGGCAGTTAGAGTGCTAATGACTGCAGATCCTTAATGGTGTTGTGTTAAGAATACTACAAATCTGAGGTTGTGCTTCTAAGACTGACCTGCACACATAATCTCTAAGGACTCTCTCAGTTCTAAAATTTTATGATTTTGTGATTCTCTGGGAAATACTGCTATCAGTTGATTAATGTTGACATTAACCTGAATATGGGCTTTATCTGCCAAACACACAGGAAATAACTAGAAAACATCAACACTGGCCTAAGGATATCCAGGACAGCCTCACCACTGGCAGAGCATTTGTTTTTAGAGATATATCAAATAGAAAGAGAAAAATGTACTAATATTGGATTTTCCCAATAACTTTAGCTAGAGAGCCAATGGGGATCTATGGCTAAAAGTTTCTCTGAAAAACTTTCCCTTTCAATGTTCCTTGAACGTTGGAGCTAGCCTTTTTCAGGTATTAATTTCTTCTGGGTGCTAATCTCTCTCTAATATCTTATGTCTTTTGATTGTCTTCCGTCCAGAAGAGCTGTTATCTCCCTTTACAAGGAGGGTGTGACCTAGCTTGTCTTTTGAAAAGAGAAAGGAGTAATTGGGATTGGAGTACTACCAGAAAGTAGGAGGCAGATGAACCCCGTGATGGGTTGGCAACATTTGGACTATTTTTCTAATCAATTTTCACTTTTCTCCGAGTTCTCAAGGACAGAGAAGATTCCATATCTTCATCACCATCAGCATTTCATTGCTGCTGCACATTATACAGTAACAATGAATATTCATTCCTGGGCTGCACAAGGGAGTCACTTGACTCTTTGAATATGCAAATAGGTGCCTTCTCTTACTGTGGAAGAGGGACATTTCCCCAAATGAAAACATCTGCAAAGAGTGGCTTGATGATTGGAATAAAGCCAGGGTTGGTAGTTGAAGGGCAAACAATTTGTGAAGCAAAGAACTTCAGGTAAGTGACTATGAGGAAATGTGAGGGAGAGGATAATCAGACTTAGATTCAATATAGAATCATAGAAAAGGAGATCTGAAAGGGACTACCTCTTCATTTTATTGAGGAAACTGAAGTCCACACAAGTGACTTGTCTAAAATCACAGAACTAGAAAAGCATATCTAAAGCTTGCTACAGCATGATTTAGATACTTCATTTAATCGATCAGCCAACAGTCATTTATTAAGTGAGTACTTGTTCCAAGTGTTAGGCACTAGAGATACAAAAATGAAAATGAAACAATCCCAGTCCTCATTGAGCTTACATTCTTTAGAAATTAATTCTTCTAAACATATGAAGTTCTCTTGTGTGGAAATTATTTCAGTTATACAACATTATGTTCCCATGGTATAATGCCGGAGAAACTGAAGCAGGATGGAAATTAGAAAACTATTTAAAAGGGAGAGATTTACTGGGACCAAATGGATCCATGGTTTGGTCCCAAGACTGAATGAGACTATCCTCACCAAGAATCCAGCAATGAATGTGGGCTACAAAGATTCTTTTATAGGGTAACAAGAATGATGACATCATGGGGAGAGGCACCTGAGATGGGGAGAGACACCTGATATTCTAATTAATTGGGATGGGGAGAAACACCTGGTATTCTAAGATATAAGATCTTTACCCTATCAAACATTCTGATGATTAAGAGGGAAGGGTGGTGTTGCAGGATTGAACAGAACAATTAGGAACTGAAGCAGAACAATTCAGAGAAATTTAGGCAGGACAATTTAGGGAAACTAGGCAGGACAATAAAAGGGAACTGTGGCACAACAATTTTACAATCTTTGTGGTATAAGCTAAAAGGAGAAAACACACACACACACACACACACCTGTTAGGAGTAATAAGTTATTCAGGGAAGATTTTCTGTATCTTCACAAACTTCTCTATTGTCATCCTAAAATGGAATTTGGAGACTGTTTTCCAGCTTTCTTTATTAAGTATCTGCTGCTACTACCTTACTTTTTTTCACTATAGGTTCCTCATCAGCTATCATTGTTGTTGGAGGGAGAGAATGCAGGAGTTCATTTCATGCCTTACCTGTTTTATCATGAGATAGGTAGGTGGTACAGTGACCAAAGCATTGGACCTGGACTCAAGATGATCTGAGTTCAAATGTAGACTCAGAATATATTTTACTCCTCAACACTATAGAAAAATATGCGGTTAACTACAGACAAAATAATAAAACTGCATAAGCTTTAACAGATAATCAGGGTTTGCCCTGATAATGTATGTAGAGCAATATTTAGTTCCTTTCCAACTCATTCCTATTTGTCTACTGAACCTCCTTCTTCCAGATATTGTCTCAATAAGACAGAAAGGTAGCCTTCTGAGAATTGTTTGAGTGCTAATTCTTACTCTTGAGTTTCTTGCTAATAATCTTGAGGAATGGCCTGACCTCCTAGAAGCTGCTTCTTAGCCTGAGTTCTATGTGTGGTGGTGTGTTGGATGAGGTGTTAGACTCCCTTACTCAGAAGCATCTCCATATATTAACAGAAAGTATTTATTTGGTCCTTGAAAGGAGAGGTCCAAGCATATCAGCTGAGCAGCCCAAGACATGTGGCTCCAGGTTGGAAACAGGAAGTGAATTATACAGCAAAAGACTTGGGTTCATTGGATGGACTGAAAAGGAAGCAATCACTGAACAATGGTCAGCAATGCTGTCTATTTCTTGTGGGTCGAGTAATTTCCTGAAACTTAGGTCTAGGGTCTGACCTCTTTTGTCCTACAAAATAGGAATCACATGACTTCCTGAAACTTAGATTCTAGAATCTGACCTACTACATCTCATAGATTTTTAAAGAAATCTTTACCTAGTCCCATCCAATGCTACTTCCTTGAAATAGATATTTCTATAACTGACCCTTAAATCTTACTCCAATGGCCTTCGTATCAGCTTGCACACACCTTAAAGTCACTTTTATGATCCTCCATGAATGTCTCAAAATTTCAGAAATTATACTTCTTCCTTAGTTACCTGGATGAGAAGACATTTTCTGATTTTCTTTTCAAGAAAGGAGAGGCAATGAAGACTGGTTAGTTAGCATTCTGATACCCTTTTGTGATCCTGGGTCTTTGTTAACATTTCTGGGTCTTAGTTTACTTAATTATAAAGTGAGACATGTACAAAAATGTTTATAGCAACTCTTTTTTGTAGAGTCAAGGAATTGAAAATTGAAGGGAATGGCAGAAAAGTGATGGTATATGAATGTAATGGAATACTATTATTATATAAGACATGATGAGCAGGCTGAATTCAGAAAAGCCTAGAAAGACTTAGATGGACTGATGCTAAGTGAAATAAGCAGAACCAAGAGAACATTGTACATGATAACAAGATTATGTGATGGTCACATAATGTTGGCTCTTCTCAACGATGCAGTGATTCAAGGCAATTCCAATAAATTTGAGGTGGAAAATGCCAATCACATCCAGAGGGGAAACTATGAAAACTGAATGTGGATCAAAGCATAGTATTTCCATCTTTGTTTTCTTTCTCATGTTTTTCCCCCTTTCGGTTTGATTTTTCTTGTACAACATAACAAATATGGAAATATGTTTGAAAGAATCACACATATTTAATCTAAAAAAAAAAAGTAAGGTAAGGGAGCTAAACCATATGATCTTAGATATATATATTTTTTTAAATCTCAGAATCTATAATTTTCTCTTAGACTTTGGGCCTTTCTTTGAAGACATATAGAAATTTAGAGTTAAAAGGGATCATAGAGTCCAATCCTTATTTCTCAGATGAGGAAAATGAAGCACACATTTGTACAAAATTATTTCTTCCACATAACAAGACTAGTTAGTGTCTGGATCAGGAGCCGAATTCCATTTCCAGTAAAAAAAATCCACTATACAGTACTGTAGTCAACTGAATTGTACCTTTCTTCACCTATCTGGAAGATAGATTGACTCTGATCCCTGGAAGCTCTCTCTTGCTCTTTGATTTATTTTTTGTTATGGCTATTTTCCTGAAACAAATTCATTTGCTTTATGTGATGGTTCATTCTGTCATTTAGATGAAGTTTGATTTCATCATTTATTTCTCTATATTGCTATCTAGATCCAGAGGTGTGCTGATAGATATTTAATGATTAGTTGTCTAGGGAATAAAAAGCAGACAGACACACTTTTTAGTTTCATCTTTAATATTAATATTTTCTCTATTACTTTCTTAAGTGTTAACAATCAATAAAACAATAAATCATGTTATAATTTTTAGCATTTTCCAATTTATGAGTTGTAAATGTCCATACCAAAATTTTAACAATCAGCTCTCTAAATATAGAATCTGTCTAGACTCCATCTCTCTCCAGAGATCATGGCCCATGGCTCTAAAAGCAGATATTCCATCTGACTCTACATTCTTTCCTGTTCAAGGTCTATAATATCTGCTGGAGCTGACATCAAGTTCTAGTTTCTGTATTCATTTCCATTTAATTTCTGTCATAAATTTTAAAAATATTTCTTTTTCCTTTAAACGAGTTTATATGGGGAAAAAAGATTCCTTTCTACCCTAAAGCTGCTTGTGTGTAGCGCTATGATGACATTTGGAAAATGCGAGCAGCAATAGGAATGAGCTAAAAAAACAAAACAAAACAAACAAACAAACAAAAAAAAAAAACAACAGTAAATTAGACAAATATTTTATAAATGCAGTAATAAGGAGCACTGAATTGTTAGAAAATTTGAGTCTGAATCCCAGATCTGCTGTTCTCTTGTTCTACCTTGCTCCTTGATAACTTGACTAAATCATTTCACTTTGAAACTCAAGATAATTTGATAGTTTTTAAGATTCTTTTCCATTCTAAATCAGTGATACAATGATTTTATAAAAACGATCAATTATTTCTCAACTAGACAGTTGCCTCTTGAGGAAAGTTAGGTTCATATTATCACTGCTTCCCAAAAAGGAAAACTATTTCTACTCCTGCTTCCAAAATATGACCCTTGCATCTACTGCTGAACTTATAAGATCTAGGTATATTGTATATAGGGAAACACCACTTCTCTGGCTCATTCCTTCATGTGGATAATATGACAACATTCACTCTGAACCAGCCTGTTTATCTTTCCCCTTGCAAGCACCAGTGTCAAAAGGCTCCAAGAGTGAATATGTTTATTTATAGATTAGTTAAAAGAAATAAAACAATTTATAGGTTAATTAAAATAAACAAACAAAATCCATTTTATAACTCATAGAAATAAATACCTGCCAGAGGGAAGAAGGAAATTTTTTCCCCAGTGACTGGCAAAGATTCAACCACTTACAGCATCCAAAAGATCTAATTTCCACTGTAAATTTCTCCTCAGCAGAGATCTTTGGCAGTTATAGAGACTGAATTTTTCAGACATACAGAATGTAAGCAGTGGATTAGGAATCAGGAGCCCTAGGGATAAGTCAGTTAACTGGTTAGGATAAAATACACTCTTAGACTCTTATTAGCTGTGTGTCCCTGGACAAGTCACTTAATCTGTTCAGTTTCTTCAACTGTAAAATGGGCTTCATAATGGCAACTACTTGTGAAGATCAAATGTTAAGTGCCTGGCAAAGAGTAGGTATTATGTAAATACTTCTTTCTTTCTAGCCCCTGACTTTGCTCCTATATAGCCAGGTGACTTTGGCCTCTATAAAACATACTTCTCAGCTTCCATTGTGGTTGTAAGAGGTACCCCAGTTTCACTATGTAGCCACTAGAAATGAAATAGATTCTCGGAGAAGAAAGTGAGAGGGCATTGCAATTTCTGCCTTGCCTACCTCATGATTATTGAAGATCAGTTAGTTAGTCTTTGTTATAAGATAGGATAATTAATGTATAAATATTTTGAAAGTAATAAATATGTACACATGCATACACGCACACTTATATGCACACACACACACATACATGTACAAAGTGTCCTAAAAGTTTTAGTCCTGTTATAAGCTTCTCAAAATCTATATGATCTGAAGGTTTTCCAAGAAAATTTTAGATTTACAAAGATTAATAGAACACTGAGACTTTTGGGAAATCCTCTATATGATCAACATACGGAGTTCCTGATTAGAAACTCTCTTTGCTAAAACGTATTTGCAGTTATTTACAATTTATAGTCTGAGAGGGTTTGTTGACAATCATCGTTGTCAAAAGTAAGTTTTGAACTCAGGTCTTTCTGACTCAAGGCTGGATCTCTACTGTGCCAGCTGCCCCTCTGCTTAGAAAGGAGAGATTATATTTAAGGCATTATTAAAAGCAGATGCTGACATTTTCTCAGTTAAACTCTAAAGTGGCTCTGGGACTTGGTTTGGGATGCTGTCCAGAACAGCCTAACCCAAGGTATTCGGTGCCAGCTATTCAGAGAACATGGCATGGGCTTCACCTGAACAGGGAGGCAATGAGTGTGGGGCTAACTACTTAGCTGAAATCACTTATTCCATCAGAAGTTGTGGGGAGGGATGTCGTGTGTGTGTGTGTGTGTGTGTGTGTGTGTGTGTGTGTGTGTGTGTGTGTTTTGCTTGTATTGGGTGTGGGCTAGAAATCAGTTCCAATTTAAAAATAAAATTCTGGGGGGGTTAATAGATTTATAGTGTGATGTGACAGCCAAAAAAATTGCTAATATGATTTTAGACTTCATCAATCTAGGCACTAGTCCAGAATGAGAGAGGTGATGGTCCTCGTGTAGTCTACCCCGGTCAGAACAAATTGGGAGTATTGGGATCAGTTCTGCATGTTTGTATAGCAGGAAGGGCATTGACATAAACCAGAAAATGAAGAGTCAGTAGGGACATGAAGAGCCCTAGATGTTGCCATAGGAGGATTAGTTAAAGGAACTGGAGCTGTCTAACTTGGAGAAGGGGCAACTTAAAGGGTTTATAACAACTGCCTTCAAGCATTCAAAAGGATATCACCAGTAAGAGATTTGAAACTTGATCTGCTTGGCTCCAGAGGACTAAAAGAAGGACTGTGGATATAAATAGCATCCAAAAAAGAGGCATCTTCCTTGATCTAAGGACTATCTTCCTAATAGAGCTATGTGGGAAAAAAAAAATGGACTGGCAAGCTTTGGGAAATCTGGTTGAATCCCACTAGAGAAAAGATTTTCTGACTGGGAACCATGGAACCACAAGATGTCCATGAATAGATTCCAGGAAGTCTTTGAATTTGGATGGGAAACATATATAGAGAGAGATAAAATATATGTGTGTACATATATATGTATATATATATATATTTATTTTAAAATAATTTTTGTCACCTATGTATTTTATTTATGCACTTAAAAGCATTATGCATTCATATTAATAGTTATGCTTTTAAAAATATTACTCTGAGAAGGGATCCATAGTTTTTGCCAGCTTTCCAAAGAGTTCTATGACATACAAAAATGGCTAAGAAACCCTGACGTAACCTTTTCAATTTTTCAAGTAGAGCTTGGGTAAGCTGGAAGGGACCTTGATGATTATTTCATCCACTCCTTTTTTTTAACAGGTAAAGAGAAAGATGAGAGGATAGAATTAATTGTTCAAAGCCTTACAGGCAATAAGAATCAGAAGCAGGATCCAAAGCTAGGTCTTCTGACAAGATCCAGTGCTGTTTCTACTGCACCATGGAGGCAGCATGGTACCTAAAACCCTTTACAATTCTGAGATTATGAAGGTAACTGAGTGCATCTCAGGGAAACTGAGTGCTGCTGCTTGCCCCATTCAGAATTTCTTGTTAAAGATAGCAATTTTTTTTTTCAGAATCTCCTCTGATTGACATAACTGTGGTCTTTTCTGACTTTCTAATTTTTCAGATTCCCTCCACTGCAGTCTCTCTCTGGAGAGAGGAAAAGGTCTTACACCTTTACAGAACCTTAAACACCTTATATACCTTATAGCATTTTACACAGCAGATTTTTACCCAAAAGAGTGAGCCCAGCTATGACCTCTCCTTGCTCAATCATTCTTCTTTCCAGAATGTTTGTTGGAGGCAGGGCTGGGATAAATCACTGATTCCGTTCTCCCTCTCAAGTAACACTTTTACCTGAAGCTTTTCCTGATTCTCCAAGCAGCTAATGCCTCCTCTCACCAAATCCTATCAAATAATATAGTCTATTTATTTTGTAGACATTTTGAAAAAGCTTATTTTTGCCTCATTGTGCATTTCATATATGTTGTATGGATATACATTTTAGATTATCTTGTGTTCATGGCATCTCCCCTAACATGTGTTATACCCTTTGAAGTCAGGAGCTGTTTAATTTTTGCTTTTGTGTCTCCATTACCTCCTTTGTAGCAACTACTTAATAAATGTATGATGTCTGTTTGATTGGTAATGTGGCCCAGCAATGGAGGAAAGAGCTGGGAGTTCTGAAACTGCCAAAATCTGATTTGAATTGGACAAACTTAACTTTGGTCATTGCCAGCCAGAGACCCTCAGCACTCCATTTTTAAACGTCTTTGTCCTATCTTCCCATCTGTCCCTCCTTGCCAAATAGCTGGAAATCTCAATGTACACACTTCAATTGAGCTAGAAAATGACTTTTTTTTGAAGATGACAACTAGTTTCCAATATGATCACCAAGCATTCATTAAAAACCTAGAGAGAATGTATTAAATAGAAGTATGGCAATGTGTAAGGTAATGTGTTAAATAGGGAGAAGTATGACATACTGGATAAAGTATCAGTTATAGAGATCAGAAGACCTACATTTGAATTCTACTTCAGACAAATGTGTGTGATTCTGGGCAAATCACTTAACTTTTCTGCCTCAGTTTCTTAATTTATAAAATAGCTCCTTTCCCATAGGATTGAGGATCAAATAAGATATGTCTCAAGATCTTTGTAAGCCTCAAGTCAATACATAAATGTCAGCTATTAATAGTAGATTCCGATGGTACAATGAGGAAAAATGCCTTCCGACAATTTATATCAATTATGATGGGTTACAACAAGTCGATAGATTTGTACAATTCAAGGTAATTTAAGGAAAGAGAGATAAGGGAAATCAAGAAAGGCTTCTCAGAGAGGCAACTGAGCCCTGAGAAAAAATAAGGATTATCTTATTATTATCTTATTATAATATTATATTATATATAATTATTATTATATAGAGATATTATTATAAAGAGATAGGGATGAGGTAGGAATGTATTCCAACCAAAAGGATAGAGATGTGGTGAGGGATGATCTGAGAAAATGAATAGAGTTCAACATAGTGGTGAAGTTTGCAGTCCTTACAGCTAGGGAGAATGAGTTGAGTTGATCACTTGAGTTTAACAATTCTGACTGCAGTAGGGTTGGCTATCCAAACTAAGCCCTGGGATATTAGAAGGGGAGAATAACCAGAATGGCTAAGAAGGAGCAAAAGAAGCCAGAGAAATGAGGCAGGACAAAGTTCCTGTGCTGATCAGCAGTAGATTGGGCTAGTGAGTGACAATCTACACTTTTAGCTTGGGCAAGATAGAAATACCTAGTTCCCTAGAAAGAAATGAAAAGGGGAAATGAAGGGAAAGTAATAGAGAGAATAGAGGAAAGAAAAGGAGATGAGAATAGAAGAAAAGAGAGCAGAGAAGAGTACAGAAGAGAAGAAGAAAGGAAAAGAAAGGAGAGGAGAGGAGAGGAACAAATGCTTTCTGATTCCTATCTTTCCTCTTCCATTCTAACTTCCCATCTCTTCATTTCAGTGAACAGGCTTTCCTAGAGTGAGGATCAGATATGATTGTCTATGGTTCCCCTTCTTCATTCTTTTCCAAAGCCAATCCTAAATCCAGCTCTGTATTGGGGTTAGGGGTGGAGATAGAGACTGATGATTGTCTCTGATCCAGTTATCAATCTTAATCCATAGTAGCAGTGATGGAATGGTAATCCAAAGAATGTCCTCAGACAGTTTCAGACACTTCGGGGCTCACATGTACTTGGAAAGTAGGTAGATATAGCACTGACTCATACTTAAATTAACAATTGTTGGTAAGATTCTCCAAAGCTTGCATATCCTCCACACCTGAAATATATTTCCTCCTTACTTCTCCCTCTTTGAATCCCTAATTTCCTCAAAACATAGCTCACCAATTTGGAAGTACGCCCAAAGGGCTATAAAATTGTGCATACCCTTTGATTTAGCAGTGTCACTATTGGGTCTGTATCCCAAAGAGACAATAAAAGAGGGGAAAAAATCCATCTGTGGAAAAATGTTTGTAGCAGCCTTTTTTGTAGCATCAAAGAACTGGAAACTGAGTGGATGCCCCTCAGTTGGGGAATGGATGAATAAGTTATGGCATAGGAATGTAGTGGAATATTACATTCCATTGTAATGTATGAAATGATGAGCAGACTGATTTCAGAAAAGCCTGAAAAAACTTACATGAACTAATTCTACGTGAAGTCAATAGAACCAGAAGAACATTGTATACAGCAATAGGAAGATTATGTGATGATCAACTAGAATAGACTTCACTCTTCTTAGCAATACAGTGATCCAAGTCAATTTGATAGACTTTGGATAGAAAATGCCATTCACGTCCACAGAGAGAACTATGGAGACTGAATATGGATTAAAGTATTTTATTTTCACCTTTTTATTTATTTGTGTTTTTATTTTGTGGCTTTTTCTTTGTTCTGACTTTTTTTTTCAGAACATGACTAATATGAAAATATGTTTAAAATGATAAGATATATAACCGAAATACACACACACACACATATAAAACTCAGATGCCTCCTTATACATTAGAACTTTTCTCATCTCTCCAACTGGAGGTACATTCTTTATCATAATATCACTCTATATTGATTTCACAATTATTTTCTTGGGAGAATCTATGCTTCTGAAGGGCAAGGACTATTTCATTTTGATCTTTGAGTCCCCCATGTTAAGCAAAGCAGTTTGTACATAGTAGGTATTTCATAAAATACTGGTTGACTTGTCTCAAATTATGCCCAGCTCAGTTTCTGACTGGAGAATCAACATCAGTAAATTGTTTTAATTTCTGATAGAATGCCTGATTGAAATGTCCTATTGTATGCCAAGAAGAAGGAGATGAAGATAGAGTGTGCAGTAATTGTACTGAAAGCAGTTTAATGTTTGTTTCTTTGATTTTTTAATGATTTACCACTTTGCCAATTAACATATCTCCCAGGGGGGCAGGGACTGGGGGCTGAGGGAGGATCATATCACAGCACACTATTGCTTTCATGATTTCTTACCTCATAATGGACAAATAGTAAATACAATTGTGGAACCATATTCAAAAATGATTATTGAGAATTCCAAACACCATGATACCTTGAAATTAAAGGCTATAGAATAGGCTTTAAATTTTATTTTATTATTGCTGTAATTGTTAATCTCTTGAAAATGTGTAAGGCACACCTGGCATTCACAGTAGGAAGCAGACTAATTTTTTTCCCTCTCTGTCTCTCTGTGTCTTTATCTGTGCTTCTTTCTGTCTCTCTCTTTGTCTCTGTCTCTGTCTCTCTCTGTCTCTGTCTCTCTCTCTCTCTCTCTCTCTCTCTCTCTCTCTCTCTCTCTGTCTGTCTCTCTGTCTCTGTCTCTATCTCTCTGTCTCTGTCTCTCTCTCTCTATCTCTCTCTCTATTCTCACATCCTCAACATAACATAAAAGGAATGGAGAAGAGAAGACTCTTCTCTCACATCCCTATATGACAACAACAAATCCTAGCCATCTTTGATGAATCAAACAATCCCCTTTCCTTAACACAATCAAACCTAACAATCAACTACTTCATAGACAGATGATGTTTGAAAATGAAAAAAAAAAAAAAATCAAACAGAACAGAACAGATAGTGGTACCTTTCCCCTCCCTTCAAGGGCCTTGTGGCTTTGGGGTCTTCTTGATATGAACCCTAAACACTGGTAGGAGGTGCTGGAATTTCAAAAATGAGCTTCCTATTTCTGCTGCTTCAAATGCATATCCCCAAAACAAGCTCACTTTTTGGGATAATATCTTCAGATGAGCATTATCCTAGCCCAGAACAAGCCTGGATAGTCTTTAGAACCACTGGATTTGGATCCAGATGACTAAAGAGGAATCTTGTAGTCTGACCAGAGCCTTGCTTGGCAATTCTGGCTCTAAATTCTGTGATCTAAAGATTGCTCATGCTTGCCCTAGATGAGGACAGTTCCTAACCAAAGGTGACCAGATCACAAGATAGAGGAAAGAATAAGGGGCAGAATGGGCTCAGTAGGAAGCTCACTATGTTTAGAACCAGAAGGTCAGAATTCAAATCTCTCCTCTGTTTTTGTCTACCTGTTAGAAATTGGGCAAGTCATGTAAATTCCCTGAATCTCAGTTTAACTTTTTTTTTATGTAAGGTCCCATGTATACATATATTATATTTAATTTATACTTTAACATATTTAATATGTGTTGGTCAACCTGCCATCAAGGGGGGGGGTGGAAAGAAGGGGAAAAATTAGAACAAAAGGTTTGGCAATTGTCAATGTTGTAAAATTATCCATTCATATATCTGGTAAATAAAAACTATTAAATTTTTTTTTAAAAGTAAGGTCCCTTATCACTCTAGATCTATAATTCTTAAGTCAAGAAGCACAAAAATCAGGTTTTTTGAAACAAATTCTATATAGAGAGACCCCCAGGACCTAGTCCTCTGCAGTGGAGTTGGACACAATGAGACAGAAGTGGCTGTTGAGGGTGGCCACAGCTGGACAAGGAGCCAGGATAGAGCCTAATTCAGAAGGACCTCACTGATGGGCAGCTGCAGAGGATGGGCAGAAGGAACTAAACCACCTGGTTTCTTCCGACTTTAAGTAATTATTCTTCTTAATCCAGTGTTAATCTCAATTCTTTCTAGCTGCTGAAGGAATGTAAATGCTGAAGCATCCTTTAAATTTTTCTTCTCTGAGACAAAGCCCCATTGGACAAAAGTACCACACTTATAGCCCTGAGACTGACTGCTTCATTTTAGAGATGAAGAAAAAGATTCAGAGATTCAGTTACATAGGTAGTGATTTACCTTTTGTGTCCTGTGAGGGCTCTGGAAATGCCCCATGGACTACCGTCTATGGATAATATATCTCCTACTTGTCATTCCCTAAAGAAGTAAAATCTGAACTTATGCTAAAAACCATTAACTGTGGCCACATCCCCTTATCTTGTTGCTGGCACTTTAAAAATAACGTGTTTGCTCCCTGTGGATTTGAATTGACACTCTGAATAAATAAAATCCACATTTTCTGTGATTTGTGTTTTAGAAGATGCTGAGCAACTGGATGCTCTGTGCCATGATTTTGAGAGAGAACAGTGGCCTGAACATCAGTGGATTTCCTCCCCAGATCTGCCTCCTCTTTCTGCAGAGACAGGCAAGAGATCAGGTTCTTAAAGGGTAATGGTTTTCTCATTGAAAGTGAGAAGCATTCAATGGGAAAACCATCACCCCGGAGAACACCTCTCTTTAACACCTGCCAATCTTCCCTTTAACAAGAAGAATGTCCTGGGCCCCATCCAGTTTCTACACAAAAGCTGCTGCTGCCAGAAGCCCAGGGAGGGGAATTGTAGGAGAGAGAGACTCCAGGGAGCCTGAGGCAGATTGTTTTCATCTTAAATCCCTGGATGAAGAGAACTTTCTGCATCAATTTTCTCTTTAGCTGGGTGAGTAAAATTATGGATAGAGTACTGGATTTGAAGCTAAGAAAAATTGGGGTTTATAATCTTGCCCTAGACCCTTACCTGGCCTGAAATCAGGAAGACTCATCTCCCTGACTCCCAAACCTCCCTGACCTCCCAAAACTGACCTCAGACACTTACTAACTATGGAACTCTGGGCAAGTCGCTTCACTCTATTTGCCTCAGTTCCCTCATCTGTAAAAAGAGCTAGAGAAGGAAATGGCAAACCATTCCAATAATAAGAAAATGCCAAATGAAATCATGAAGAGTCAGACCTGAATGAAAAATTATTGGAGACATTGAATACACACACATATACACCTATACATACACACACATATCTGTATGTGTGTGTGTGTATAATCCTTCCTAAGACATGATGCCCATAGTTCATATAGTCTTATACTCACCAGCTCTGGCCACCTATAAGGCTACTTTCAATCAACTCTTAATTTATCAAGTATTTACTGATTTATGGATCCATTGTTTTTCCCATTAGAATGTAATCTCCTTGAAAACTGTGCCTGTCTTTGCCTCCCTTTGTATCCATATTGCTTGAAACATAAAGCTTAATTAATGCTTGTGGACTGATTGGTTGATTGATACCAGTTGATATTATCCCCAGGCATATTAGTGGCCATCTTTCCTATTTCAACAAGCAGCACTTGTCAATCATCACTTTCTGTGACTTCTTATCTAGTATCCAAGGATCAGGCAGGAACTCCATAGCAAGAAGCACATAGAATTTCTTGGTTCAGAAGTGGTTCCCATCGTATGTTGATTCACTGACTTCCTTGTGGGACAAGGTCTAAAGAAAGCTACAATGAGGAATGGGCCTGAAGCCTTCCTCGGGAGTGTCACTGAGCTTAACATTCCTGGCCCCTATACTGGATCTTCTTTATTGCCCCATCTATAATTGTTCATTTTGACCAACTCTCTTAGCTAATTTCCCCCCAGATCCTATCTTGGGATTTGTTACTCTCTGCTTCCTTAGCACTGGATTCAACTGCTTTCTGATTCATCTTACATTGACTGCAATCAACCTCACCTTCCTCCCTTTTCCATTCCACTAAACTAATGTGTCATCTGTCAATAGAGAGAATTCTATTTCTTCTTCTTTAATATCAATGCCTCCGGGTTTTTCCTCTTGTCTTATTGCAAGAACATTCCTGGGGAACTTTTTTAGAAAATATGTTAGATGAGTGGGAAGAAGGTAGGTACAACCTTCTTTTATACCTCTGTCTATTGAGAAATCTCTTACTGTTTATAGCAGTAAATAAACTTTTTTGTTTTGAATATATATTTTAAATCATACTTGGAACTTAAAGTCCCTCATAACTTTTTCTTAATCTATGTTTCAGCCTTCTTCTTCTTCATGGACTTAACAGCTCAGAAAACAGTCCCAATTGTTCTTTACATAACAACCATAGCCCATCTCTGTTCCTGTGAAATGCTCTCCCTCCTTCTTGGAAAGCATTCTCTACCTATCTGTACCTCTTTGAGTCATTACTGAAATGCTATTTTCTATATAACATCTTTCCTGACCCCTATCATTTAAAAAACTGCCTTGAATTTATCTTGTATATATCTTCTATATAGAAACTATATCCCTGTCCCTATATTTTGTAAATGCATATATATATGTGTGTGTGTGTGTATACATTATATATATGTATATACACACACATATGTAATACAATATAAAGTCTTTATAGTAGGAAATATTTTACTTTTCATCTTTATATCCTGAATATCTAACAGTACTTGGTACATAGTAGACACTTAATGCATGCTTGTTGATGGACTGACCAAACAAGCCTTCTACATTTATGATTTTTAGCATTACTATGAACTATATTTTGTTAAAGACCTTTTCTGCATCAATTGATATAAGCATGTGGTTTGGATTGTTTTGGCTTTTAATGTGAATAAATATGTTAATCATTTTCTTAATGCTGATTAATTTTTGCATGGCTAGTAAAAATTCAACTTGATCACAGTGAATAATTTGTTTAAAATATTGATGTAATCTTTTTGCTAGGATTTAATTTTAATTCCTTGCATCAATATTCATCAGCATTATTGGTCTATAGGTCTCTTTCTCTGATTTGTCTCTCCCTGATTTAAGTTCTAAGATCATATTTTGTTATGCCACAGTCTCCTTGAGCTGTTCTATCTCAGTTACCCTGCACTAGTTTTCCTTATTGTCCTGACTGAGTTTCCCTGAATTGTTCTATCTCAGTTTCCTTAACTGTTCTGCCTCAGTCCCCTTAAGTTGTAAAACCCCCTCTGTTTCATTAAGACTGAGAACCATTTGCTCTAAGGTTATAAATTGTCAATGGGAGATGAAGAGCAGATCAGACATCCTGGCTCCTAGCTCCCTCTGCCTTCAAAGAATTTGTGACACTGTCCCTCTAAAATATTCCAAGAGATAAGACCATCACGGATACTTCAATTGACATCCCTACTTCGGTTTATTCAAACATCCTGACTCTGGTTTTCAGTAAGATTTTATTGCTCTCCCCATCTGTAAGAACTTTTCCCACTCTGCTCTTCTTTTCTTTGTTTGAAAGCTATAAAAGAGTTTGGCATTCTCGCATTTGTAACTGGATACTTTGAGACAAGAGTCCTGTCCAGTCAATTAAATTCTCCAATTAATAAAATATTAAAAGCTCTCTAATCTCTATCTTGCCTGTTTCTCCAGCATTACAATTTATCTTACAGAAGGAATAGGATAACCTCTCTCAATTATTGAAAACAATATTTGTAGGATAAGTACTAAATTTTCTTCTCTTAAACATTGAAGAAATTTACTCTAAAAACATCTAGACATACTCTTTGTTGAAATTTTTATGACTATCCAATTTTACTTCTTCAGATTGTATAGGATTTCTTTTTCGTATTTTTATTATTTAGGTAGCTAATCTATTCTCTTTAAAAATCTCAGTTTTGCTAGCATATAATTATGTAGAGTAGGCAATTATTTTGATTTCTTCTTAGTTTATTATGAATTCACCTCCAATTTTATTTTGGCAATTTGATTTTCTGCCCCACTTTTCTTTGCAAATTAGCTAAAGGTTTGTTTATTTTTGACAGTCTTTTCAAAGAATTAAATTTTAATTTTATAATTTTGTCTGATTTTCAAGATTTCATCTCTTTTGCTTGTTTTAGACTTGTTGGTTCTCTGCATTTAAAAATTACATACTCAGTTCATTAATCATCTTTTTCTATTTTGTTAATACATGGTCTCAGAGATATAATTTTCCCTCTAAGGACTACATTAGCCAAATCTTCAAAATTTTGATATGTTGTCTCATTGTTATTGTTCTCTTTTATATAATTGTTACGTGTTTCTATGATTTTTTCTTCTAACCCACTCATTTAGCATGTCATTATTAAGTTTCCATTTAGATGTGTATCTTTTGCTTTTGTTCTTTTTATTAATTAGAATTGTATTGTGTTAGAGTCTATAAAATATGTGCTTAATATAGCTGCCTTTTAATATTTATTTGTAATTTCTCTGTGAATTAGTACATGTCCATTTTTAAAGATACCATGTGATGCTGAGAAATATGTTTTTAAATATCCCCTTTAAGAAGATTCTATAAATATTATGAAACTGTTCCAGCAATTCCAATTCATTTTTTTTTCCAACTTAAGGAAATGGGAATGTTAAACTTGTGGAAGGAAGGAGAGCTATCTAAAAGAATTAGAAGGAATATAACCTAGATTACATGTTTAGTGATGCCCTTAGGGAGAATCCCAGTGGTTGTCTATCCTTCTCTTCCAATGATCTCTTAATTGATAAATCTAATGAATTTTCCTCACTACTTATCCTTGTTGACCTCTCTGCAACTCTTGGCCCATCTCCTCATGGAAACTCTTTTGTATTTAGTTTTTCCTGGCACTGACATAGTCTGGTTCACTTCCTAACTATCTGAGCTCTCCTTTTCTGCTATGTATTCATGGATTCACACCCATTAACCATGGATATCTCTCACAGCTCCTTCTTCTCCTATCCCTCTTTGTTATCTCACTTGATGATCTCAGCAGCTCCCAAGGGCTCAAATAGATTAGCAGATGTATAGATCCAACCCAAAACTCTCTCGTTTTGTCTTTTAAAGATCTTAAACTGAACACTCTTTAAACATCCCATTCTCAATATTACAAAGACAAAACATTCTTTTCTGCCCTCTCTACTGCCAATCCTTTACTTTTCTGGAATTATTTTGGAGGTCATCAATATTGTTTTGGTCACCAAGGCTCACAACTTCAATAATCCTTTATTATAGCCTCAAATACATCTCTAAGATAAGTCCCCTTTTATCCACTCTGAGCTACCATCTTACCTGAGGCATTTATCAGGTCTCACCTAGACCATTATAACTTCATGATTGGCTTACCAGCCTCATATAACTCCCCTTGTTAATCAATCCTCCATGAATCTGCCAAAGTGATCTTTCTAAAGCCCAGTCACATTTCCCCTCAATAAATACCTAGCTCCCTATTACTCTGAGATTCAAATATCAAGTCCTTTAGTGTTTGAAGCTCCCTATATCCTTCCCACTTTCTATATTTCCATTCTTAGACTTTAATACCCTGCACACAGGATACAGTTGAATCTATTTCTTGTTCACAGTGTATGGCACTCCATTGCCCATTTTTGTGTTTTTTTCATTAGCTATATTCTGTAGCCAGAATGAATGCTTTCCATTCTGAGTATCTGGGGAAGTTTTTCTTGGTTGTTACTGCCTTTTTCTCAGAGATTACCTTCTGCCTGTCTACTCTGCATATCTCTTATAAATACCTAGTCATTTTTATTTTTGTCTCCCCTATTAGAAAGAAGTTCCCTGACAGGAGGCACTGTATTTACTCTCTTTTTTTGGTAAATATATAGCCAATGCTTGGCATGTAATATATGCTTGTTGATTTAACTGACTGGGTTCCTCCTTCCTCTCAGGGTAGTCAGGATCTCTGGATGCAACTGCTGTGAAAGAGGGATTAGCTTTATTCTACTTGGCTCCAAAGGAAAGAACAAATAGGACTGTCTTTTAGTAGACCCAAGTGTCTAAAGATGTAGTGGGTCTCTCTACTTTGGAGATCTTCAAGAGAAATGGTTTATCATTTATCAATATATTGGAATAGAGATTGTTTTTTAAGGCATGGATTGGACTAGATGAATGTTGAATTTTTATTAAACTTTTAAATTCTATGATTCAGAATTGAAACAACGAATAAACCTTTATTAGGCCCTTACTATGGGTCAGATGCTATGAAAAATGAATTTATTTGGACAACTAGATGTGTCTGGATGGGAAAGACATTCAAAGCAGAGAGAATGGCACAAGAAAAAGCCCCAAGGTGGAAAACAGTAAGACATATATTTGGGTCAGCATATAGTCTGTTCTAGCTGGAGAGTAACTTGTGTGAATGGGAGACAAGATATACAGGAGCCAAGCAATAAAGTGCCTTCAAATAGTAAGTCTCCACTTCACTCACTATTCCCCATGAATTTATGAAGACTTGAATTCAAATCTCATCTCAGATAATTCAAAGCTATGTGACCCTGGGCAAGTCTTTACTCCTCAGCTTTCTGATCTGTAAAATGGCAGGGTTAGAGTTGATTTTTCAAATAACTTCAAGCACTAAATCTCTTATGTTATATGCAAAAGTTTTCAAAGAGTTCAGAACCTTCCAAGTTTCTGAGGATTGACCTAAGTCCCCTCTGTAGGCTCTAGGTGTTGTGAGTAATTTTTTTGTGGCTGATAAAGGTAGCTTTAATGAGGATAGAACATAAATCTAGACACATGTTTTCCAGTCCCAAACTCAGCTGCCTTACATACCTCTGTGTATAGGTTATTTGTTGAGTCCTTGGTTCATAAGTGGTTAATGAGAGCCTGGCATTAGCACAAAACTAACATTTTATTTCCCTTCCATAGCCTGTAATTTCTTTGGAAGCTGAAGTGTAATGAAATTGGTGTTTATTATAATTAATAAAAGCCCCATAACTTTAAATTGGGTCATAAATCTTCCAGGGAAATTCAATACCGACACGAGTACATTTCCCTTCCCATAAGGGGCTCTTTAGAGAGAGGCGGCAGGGAGCTCTCACAGATTCCAGCAACATACTTCCTGGCAGGGTCTGACTGGGCCTTTGTTGCTCAATGATTTGGAATATGGTGGGAGCACAGATTGTCAGCTGTATGATATGCAGAGAGACCCAGTCCTTGGAGAAATAATTGATATGGATCAATTAGTCCTGGATATTTCTGACCCTTTAAAACCACTGATGTCAATCTTCCCCAATGGCCCTGCACACCCTCATTCCTCCATGGCATTCCTTTATGTGCTGTCTTTCCCCATTAGAATATAAGCTCTTTGAAGGCAGAGACTGTCTTGTCTATTTTTATATGGGCTCTCAGTGCTTAGCTCAGGGCCTAACAAATAACAAATACAATAAATTCTCTTTTTTCCTCTCTCCCTCCTTCTCTTCATCCTTTTTCCCTTCTTCCTCCCTCCTTTCCCCTTTCTTCCTCCTTTCTCCTTTCCTCCTTTCTCCTTTCTTCCTTTTTTCTCTTCCTTTTTTCCTCCCTCCCTCCCTCCCTCCCTCCCTTCCTTCCTTCCTTCCTTCCTTCCTTCCTTCCTTCCTTCCTTCCTTCCTTCCTTCCTTCCTTCCTTCCTTCCTTCCTTCCTTCCTTTTTTCTTTTCTTTTTATTATCTAAATTTGTCATCTACCTCAAATTATTTATCTAATTAACTATCTATCTAATCTCTTCCTCTAAATATATATCTAATTATCTGCCTACTGTTTTATCTATCATCTACCTAGCTATTTAATTAACTATCTGCCTCTCTCTGTCTCTGTCTCTGCCTATTTGGCCCCAATATAATACCTCAAGCTGTCTCTCTAAGGAAAGGAAAATGGTGATTGGGAAGTTGGAGGAGGGAGGAGACTCCTGATTTTAAAACAATCTGTATAATGGTTAGAGAGGCTACTCTTAATATCAGGAAGACCTGGATTGGATTCAAGTCCTCTTTTTTATTTTAGAAAACTCTAAGATCAGGAATTGCTGATTTGCATTGCTGGAAGTTTCATCTCCCATTGAAAACACAGGTTTAATCTCTGTCCCTGTCCCTATAAGCTAAATACTGTGCTGAGTGCAGGGGATACAAACATGAAAATGAGACAGTCACTGCTTTCAAAAATAAAACTAAAGGTTGCTAGCCTTGCATAAGGAAGGGGCTTTAAGGTCTATTCCTCTCATTTTTAAAGCAAGATTAATGGTAACTCACACTCCCAGCAGACTTTGAAGTTGATGTGGTGCTTTTACTCATTACAAACATGTTAATAAGGTAGCAAAAAGAGGACTGTCAGAACTGAGTGTGGATCACAACCTAATGAGAAAGAAAACAAAAAGCAAGCAAATAATGACAACAAAGGTGAAAATTCCACGGTGTGATCCACCTTTAGCCCCCATAGTCCTCTCTCCCTGGATGCAGATGGCTCTTTCCATAACAAATCTATTGGAACTGACTTGAATTTTCTCATTATTGAAAAGAGCCATGCCCATTACAGCTGATTAGCTCATAATCTTGTTGTTTCTGTGTACAATGATCTCTTGGTTCTGCTCACTTCCCTTAATATCAGTTCATATAAGTTTCTTCAGATCTCTCTGAAATCACCCTGCTGATTGCTTCTTATAGAAGAATAATAATCCATAACATTTGTATAGCATAATTTATTCACCCAATCTCCAACCAATAGGCATATACTCAATTTCCAGTTCCCTGACACTACAAAAGGAGTTGCTACAAACATTTTTGCACATGTGGGACCTTTTCTCTTTTTTTATGATATCTTTGGGATACAGACCCAATAGAGAAACTGGTGAATCAAAGGGTATGCACAGTTTGATAGCCCTTTGGACATAGTCCCAGATTGTTCTCCAGAATGATTAAATCAGTTCACAATTCCACCAACAATGTATTAGTGTCCCAGTTTTGCCACATCCCCTCCAACATTTGTCATTATTTTTTCCTGTTCTCTTAGCCAATCTGAGAGGTACCTCAGAGTTGTCTTGATTTGCATTTCTCTGGTTCAATAGTGATTTAGAGCACTTTCTCATATGACTAAAATGTTTTCAATTTTTTTATCTAAAAATTATCTGTTCATATCCTTTGACCATTTAAATATTGGAGAATTACTTGAATTCTTATAAATTTGAGTCAATTCTCTATATATTTTAGAAATGAAGCCTTTATCAGAACCCTTGAATGTAAATTTTTCCCCATTTTTTGCTTTCCTTCTAATCTTTTCTGCATTGGTTTTGTTTATATAAACCTTTTTTTAACTTAATATGATCAATACTTTCAAAGCATTATTAACACCATGCTTTTGTTTTTTACAAAAAAAAAAAAAAGTCAGGTTGAAAAGAGGTAATGATTTCTATTTCATACAGCAAGTTACTGATGGAGCTGGGCTGGAACCCCCATTTCCTCATTCTTTAATCAGATACTTTTTAAAATTCAAAACCCTCTGAGAGACATAATGAAATCCTTAAGTGAATCAGGGTTGAAAATAGAATAAACAGGATGGCTGGAGAAATGGGATATGTATTAGTCAATGGAGGAGGAAAGCACTGCTCTGAATCCTACAAATAGCTAATCTTCACCAGAGTTGTGTTTCCTCATCCAGTAGGTGATTCATTCCTTCTGTCATCACTCTTAGGCATCTGCCCTAATAATGATGTCTACCTGGATATCAAATAGATCCTCCAATTTCACTATCTTTCCCAATAAACCCACTCATTATTTCACTTTCCTGATTTATGTCAAGGGAAGCACTATTTTTCAAGTCACCCAAGTTTGAAATATCCTTTATTTCTACTCTCACTCTCCCTACTCTACTTGCTCTACACCCCCTCTCCCCTACCACCTCCTGCTCTAGAGCCAGTTAGTTGCTGAATCCTGTTGATTCAATTTCTACATCTCTACTTCTCCCTGCCCTCATAGTTATTCTCTTGGGTCAGGCCCTCATTTTTTTCTGGCTTCAAAGATGGTGATCTCCCAAGAATTATCCTTACCTCCACTTAGTATCCACATAACTGCCAGACTAATACTCCTAAAGTATGCTACTCCCCCTCCTTAAGAAACTTCAGTTTATTCCCTATTTCCTATAAGGGAATATGGGGGAACACACACACATGTAACACATACATATACATATATAGTATACAATACAAACATCTAATACACACATATATAGGCACATATACATATGCATATGCATGTATATGTATATATATATATACATATACATATACATATATATACATGCACACATACAGTACACACATATATACCATAGACATATGTGCACATTTAATACACGGGTAAATATATACTCACATATAATACATAATAATGCACATGTCTAATACATAGACACACAAATAATACACATGTACACAAAAATTCATATAACCCACAGCCATACATACAATATACAGATATACCCAATACACACATACCCAATTATAATAGTGCATATAACACAAATGTACAATACACTATACAACATACATAATGCATACATATACATATATATTCCTATAGCACACATAAAACGAACACATTCAATATACACATATGCATACACTTATACACACAAATAATGCACACATGTAATAATATATACACATGCATTTATATGCACAAATAATACAATACACATAATTCTCACTCACACACATATACACATACTGCACTGTTAGTCACTCAAAACCCCTCAGAATCTAGCACTATCTTTTCTTTCCATTCTGATTTTTTTTTTTTCCTAAGGCTGGGGTTAAGTGACTTGCTCAGGGTCACACAGCTAGGCAGTGATCATTCTGATTTTAAATCACTCTCCTCATGCACTTCATACATACCCTAGTCAGTAACCCAATAGCTATTCCCTGCACAAAGTATTCCATCTCATACCTTTACGTTCACACAGATTGTCTCCCTCTTCATGGAATTGTCACCTCTTGAGATTCCTTCAAAGTCCAAATCAAGTGCTCCAATATGAGGATCTTTCTTGTCACCACAGTTGTTAGCACTCCCTGTCCTATTTCCCCACCTTCTCAAATTATCATATAATTTACTTTGCCTGGGTTTTCAATTTATTCATCTGTAACCACATTAGATTTCCATTCAATAGAATCTAACTTGCTTGAGGGCAAGCAGGAATTTTATTTTTATCTTTCTATACACCTAGAATGATGTCTGGCAGGTAATGAACTCTTAATAAGTGCTCCATAAATTGAAGTAATTTGCAAGCTTTACTGTAGCTCACTTTTTAGCACTTTCCTAAGCCACGCATTGAGCTGAGCAAAGATCTGAGACAGTGATAGGGAAGTGATTTTCTCTACAGAACTATTTGTACTCATTCTTTTTAAAGAACAATATAGGACTCAAAGCTTTTTAAACTGTGAATTGCAATCCCATCTGGAGTCTCATAAGTGAATGTGGGGGTCACAAAATTATGATTCATTATTAATAAATGTTTGATTTGTATATCTATTGTATATACCTATATACTTGGGGTCACTTAAATTTTTTTCAGACAAAAAGAGGTCACAATATAGCTCTCTTCAACAATGAGGTGATTCAAACCAGTTTCAATCATTCAGTGATGAAGAGAGCCGTCTACACCCAGAGAGAGAATTGTGGGAACTGAGTGTGGACCACAACATGTTCTGCCACAGTGTCTTTGAATTGTTCTACCTCAGTTTCCCTGCATTATACTATCTCAATTTTCCTGATTTAGTATGCAACCCCTCCTTTTTTCTGTTCATTTAGGGCTGAGATAATTAGGGCTGTACTAGCCACTCTAACATTCCAAAATCTAAGACTCCAGAGGTCCTATCTCAGATACCTAATTGACATCTTTATCTCTAGTTCTTCAGACTTCTTGTCTCTAGCTAGACACCTTCTTAATACCCATTTAGTAAGAATTTATAGTTCTCAACCCCAAGCTGAAAGAACCGAATTTATGGTCCATGAAAATTCCAACTCTTTGCCTTTTGCCTTTATTTCTCTTCTCACTGGAGTCCTATAAAAAACCTTGGAGTCTCACATTCAATACTGGATACTTTGACACAAGAATCCGATCCAGTAAATCAATTAATATCTCCAATAAATAAAATGTTAAAAACTCTCTAACCTCTAACTTGTCTCAGTTTCTCCAGCATTACAACATAGCATTCTCATTCTCTCTGTTATTTGCTTGCATTTTGTTTTCTTTTTCAGTTTTTCTTTTTCTTCCTTCTTGATCTGATTTTTCTTGTGCAGCAAGATAACTATACATATGTATACATATAGTTGATGTAACATGTATTTTAACATATTTAGCATGTATTGGACTACCTGCCAGTTAGGGGAGGGTGTGGGGGGAAGGAGGGAAAATTTTGGAACAAAAGGTTTTGCAAGGGTCAATGTTGGAAAAATTACCCATGTATATGTTTTGTAAATAAAAAGCTTTAATTAAAAAAAAAAGAGAGAGATCACAAGTAGAAAAACTTTAAGAAGCCCTAGATAGATGATCAAACTCCTTACTGCCTAAAGAGGGATTATGGGAAGAGGAATGGAGAGAATTTCAAACTCAAAAATTTTTCAAATAAATGTTAAAAACTAGTGATAAAGCAAGCTGAGGAGTCTTTATCTGTTAATCTCTTCTAGAAGAGCCCAAATAGTCATCCGGCCTGAGTGACCTGGCCCTTCGCCTAGGATAGAAAGTCAGTCTTCTTGGTTGTATTGTCTCAGTTAGGCTAACAAAGGGGAATGGGGATCCAAAATAAGGATATGGGGTTATCACCCCATCTAACTTTTACTGTTGAAATTCCAGCATTACATATTTTGGACCTTATTGCCTCTCCCTTCCCTCAGCTGTTGGGCAGGTAAGGAAATTTTGACTTGGAAGAAGTAGGCCAAAGGGATAGGAATATACAGTATTTGAATTGGGATCTAGGAATCTCAGGTTCTAATCCCAATGAAAAGCAAGATTTCTCCTATCTCTGAATCTATTTTTTTTTTCCCCCAGTAAAATGAAGAGGTTGGCTAGAGGAATCATTCGCAGGGTCTTCCAAGAGGTCATGCCTTGGTTGGGAAACATAGATACCTTTATTTCAATATAATTGGTTCCTTTTGTATCCCCCATCCCATGTATGCATGTGTGTGTGTGTGTGTGTGTGTGTGTGTGTATACACACACACACACACACACACACACACACACACATATGTATATATATTAAGTGCCTATTCTAGGGACTGTACCCTTTGATGTTTGCACTCTCTAGCAGGTAAGAAGCTTATAGCAAAAAGGAAATGGGGAGGAAAGGTAGGTTTTTATGGTCTTATAGTTGCATGTACATTACCAAAAAATGGAGAATCTGTGGATAAATGGCCCCCACTTGGTCCCCCAAGTAGATAGCCACATATCCTGCTTACCTATGGGCCAGCTTTGAAGACCAAAGCACTGGCTGTTTCCTTGGTGTTAGACATCAACCTGACAGCTTCACAGGAAGGTTTCCTACTACTGCCCTCCTGGTTAATGATCCTTGAGTCTTTTGCTGCCCTCACCATGACTTCAGAGTGAAGTTTACTGAGGTTAATTATGTTTTAATTACCTCCTCCTCCAGGGAATATTACACCATCATTTGTGGACTCACCGTGTGCTAGGCATTTTGAGATGGGTGACTGGTTCCCAAAGCCCCTCAGTACTTCCTTTGCTACTACTGAATTCCCATGCTACAACTTTCTTTCTTTCCTTCCATGAACCTTACACTTCATCCAATTTTTCCCCATTATGCTTTACAATTTCCCTGGTGTTTGGTCAGAGTCAGCTCTGCCTAATGGAAAACAGATCGATTACCAAGATCCCATTTGCTTGTGAGTGCGGGGCACATGCAGGAGGTAAGACACTGCAATCCACATAGAATGAAAGGTAAGGATGAAAGAAGTAGGAAAGGAAGAAATTAACTCTCACCATTTGATCAAAGCAATCAGTAATTATAAGCATTCCTGTGCATTGTTCAATATTGTGTGTTACTCTCATTTTTTGGGGTATTCTCTCCTCCTTAGCTTATAAAAAATCATAGGATTATAAGTTGAGAGCTAGAAGGAACCTTAAAATCTATATATTTCAATCTTCTCAGGTGTCACTGTGATTAGAGTGTTAGGCCTGGAGAAAGAAAGAACTGAATTAAAATTCAGCATCAGACACATTCTAGCTGGGTAACCCTGGCTCAAGCAATTTTTAGCCTGGCTTTCAAAGCCTTTAACAATTTGATGCTTGTTGTCAATGTTTTGTTTTTCAGTCATGTCTGATTCTTCATGATGCCATTTGGGACTTTTGAGTCAAAGATACTGGAGTGATTTTCCCATTTCTTTTCCAGCTCATTTTACAGATGAGGGTCACATAATTAGTAAGTGTCTAAGGTTAAATTTGAACTTAGGCCTTCCTAAATCTAGGCCCATCACTTTATCTGCTGTACCACTTAGCTGTCGATGTATATATTTTGCATATACTTATATATGTATCTTGTCTTCCTCAATCAAATATAAGCTCCATGAGAACAGAACCTATTTCATTTTTTAATATTGATACTATATTTTAAAATAATAGCTATATTTTCCAATATTCCCCTCTTCTCTTTCCCAGGGAGTAATCCTTTTTTTTTTTTCTTTTGTGAATGTTTCTTTTTTTGATTAAAGTTGTTTGTTTTCAAAGCATATGCATAGATAATTTTTAATATTCACCTTTGCAAACCTTTGTGTTCCAAATTTTTTCCTTCCCTTCCCCCTATCTCTCCCTTAGATGGCAAGTAATCCAATATGCTAAATATGTGCAATTCTTCTATACATATTTCCCCAATTATCATGGTGCATAAGAAAAATTAAATCAAAAAGGAAAAGAATGAGAAAGAAAACAAAATGCAAGCAAATAACAATAAAAAAGGTGAAAGTATTAAGTTGTGATCCATAGAGAATATTCCTTTATAAATGGCACAGCCTTTGTCATTATTTTTTGTTTCCCTAGTTTCCCTGGTACCTAGCATATAGTAGAAGCTTAGTAATGCTTTTTGGTTCATTGATTGATCCCCTCCACATATACATAGGTTCCCACCTTCCTGCTTTATCCCCGGGGTGTCCACTCACCCTTTTCTCATCTGCGTTAACTTGTAATGGTCCTTTAAAACCTATGCTATTTTCTCCCAAAAGCCCATCCTAACATTTCCTTTGCAATACTCTAGTACATTTATCAAGTCTTATTTGTTATTAAAGCTATTTGCATCAGTCTCATTTCCCTTCTAGAGTAGAAACAACATGAAGGCAGGAATGAGAAACCGTATTTGTCTGCTAGCACCTATTGTACTTTCTGTACCCAGTGGATATGTGATAGATTAATTAACTGGCACTTAATCAAACTTGCTGAATCTTAAGAGTTAGAAGGTGTCTGAGAGCAGAGTTATAAAACACCAGGCCTACAGGCCACATTTGGCTTACAATATTCCCAATTGCAGCCTGAACCAAATTAAAATGTGATTAAGAAATAAATATTTTAAAAACTAAATAAAATACAATAAAGCATATAATTTTATCATGTAGCTTTCTAGTCAATATGTGGCACATAGAAATCCTTGTGTATGATTTAATGGCTCCCAATTCAACAAAAATTTGACACTACCACTTTAGAGGTCACCCTATCCTAATTTTCTCCCTCAACATATCTACAGCATCCTCTGCTCAAACAGCTAGAAAATTATGCCTTAGATTTAGCCTTTTGTACTAAGAAGTGACCCATTAGATCCCAAAGGCTTTTGAGTGGGTTAGAGTTGGCTTCCACATCCCTGTCCCTCAGGTCAGTTTGCTCTGTGCAGGTTCAATTAATCTCTAAGACTAGCAAGTCATGGGGTAGAGAAAAAAAGACCAGAGGCAATTAAGGAGGTTGGACTCAGCTACCACTATTGAGAGGACAGATGCTACATAAAACAAAATGGCAAGTCATCCTTGATGCCTTTTCAGGGAGGTCTTGAAGGTCTTTCAGCTATTGCTGTCACCCATGTATCATCTCTCTAAGCTGCTCCCTCCCAGCCAATTGAAACTCCTTTGCCCTTCCTCTCATGCTCTCAGCACTGCATCTGTCACCCAACTAATTTGATGAATGAATATGAAGCTTATCTGTGAATAGGAGAGGGTCAGAGGGCAATTCTTAGGTAATAGATGTTCATTTTAAGCAGGGCTTTCTGTAGACAAGGCCCAGAACTTTCTGGTCCAATCCATTCCAGTAGGAACACCAGGTCAAGGCAAAGGAAATGAAATGGTCACAGAAGAGGTGAAGAAAAATATGGGGAGCTTTTGGAGATTTCTTTGCATCCTTTCCCCAACTGCCAAAATCGAGCAATTTGAGAGTTGGAAGAGAAACTTAACATGAAAAGAATCCCTACTAGAATATAGCCACTTAATAAGTGGCCATCCAGCCCCTGGCAAAGACTTCCAAAGTAGGGGAAACTCCCACTTCTCAAAGGAATCTGTTTGATTTGGAGCTAGCTCAAAAGGCTTTGTTGTGGCTCTTGTATTATTGGTTGCTTTTTCCTGACTTCAACCCCAAAATTGTATTTTTCCAACTTCTTCTGATCACTCCCATTTCTGTGCTCCAGGGAAGACATTTATCCAGTGCCTACTGTCTGCCAAGCATTATCCTTGGTGTTTTCCCGTTATTATCTCATGACAATATGAGACCAGAAAGAACAAGCCTGATCCCTCTCCTATATGACATGTTTTTCCCTCCCAACACCTGAATGTTCTCTTCTCCATGTCAAACATTCCCAGTTCCTAGCTGATACATAAGATGTTCTGGGCTTGTAGTTCAAAGTATAGCTCACACATTAACTATTCCCTCATGCCATTGTTGTGGAGATCAACTGAGAGCCAGGGTTGCATTAAGTAGAGTATTTTGCATATAGATATATGTGTGTGTGTGTGATTATTGTTGTAATAATAATATCAGCACATCATAATAACTATTATAACAATAGTGATATTATTATTATAGAATTCTATGATTATAATAATTACTATTATCAAATAAATCCTCTTACAATATGGGTTCAAGGTTGTTGTTCTACATTCTCATTTTAATTGGGGTTTAATATTACTGTTGTAAGAAACTTGACTTATGTATTTGTCTGTCATTCACTTTTAAATCTGGAATAGTCTTTGAGTCTCATCTTCCTATCAA
This sequence comes from Sminthopsis crassicaudata, assembly GCF_048593235.1. NCBI lineage: Eukaryota > Metazoa > Chordata > Mammalia > Dasyuromorphia > Dasyuridae > Sminthopsis > Sminthopsis crassicaudata. The sequence goes on from NC_133620.1 coordinate 447,069,264, forward strand.
TAAAAACAGGGACAACCCCACCAGGATAATCTCACTAGATATGAAATCCTCACCCACTCAATGTACCATAGGTCTAGAACACTTTTTTTATCTGTTCACCATGATTCTGAGGAGCTTTTTAACCTATGCAGCTCAGAGACATCAATAATCATTCCTAGCAGAAAGAAGAAAAACAATTCCCAGCTTCCTGTGCCTGTAAAAACAGCTAATAAGCAATTTCAGCTTGTCTCTCCTGAGGGATGAGGAGGAGAAGAAATATTTTGTTAATATACTTTTGTTTCTGATTAAAAAGCATATGCAAATCATATATGGGGAGTCCTTCTGAGAGGGACTTTGCAGCCCCAGGCTCAAAAGCAAAGTGAAATTTAAAATAATAATAATAATGAAGGCAGTGTATGTGTGTGTGTGTGTGTGTGTGTGTGTGTGTGTGTGTGCGCGCGCCTCAGTGCACATACATCAGACTGTATGTGCTCAATGGTGCTAGTACTTGGGATAGAGTACCTGCTTAGTTCCTGTGTGAATTTATCTAGATGGATTAGATGACCATGGAAGTCCATTCTAGTTTTAGCTCTCTGATCCTATGATTCTAGGCAAGTTATTTGCACCACTCTGGGTCTCACTTTCCTCATCTGTAAAATGGAAAGGTGTCTTTCAACTCTGGATTTGATCCCTTAATAGGGATGATCAGATTCCAGACTGACCCCTATAGAAAAAAAGTGAAATTAGCAGCATTTCCCTTCCATATATTTTATCCTACTATTGTCAACCCAAAGGTTCATTTCTCCCAGATAACTCTTTTATGTTTCATCTCTAATGCAATTCTATCTTTCTATGACTTTTAGTGACTGATGGAGCTTTCCCAAAGGATTAGCTGATAATACTGATGCTGTTACCTTTTCTGGGGAGACTTGCATCCTAATGGACCCCAAGGAATGATTTTTGGAGTATAAAGTTTCAAGATCTGAGCCAGATCCAGCAATAGGGTTTGGGGTATCTGTGGGATGATTGTTTATGTTGATACTTTGAAGGATCATAATATTATAGATTTGTAGCTAGTAGGGACTTCAGAAGTCATATAGTCCCACTCCCTCATTTTACAAATGAGGAAACAGACTCAGAGAAGTGAAGGGACTTAATCTGTTATTTTTTTTTTTATCAATTTCATGCACTTTCTACAATGGCAGAGCTCATCATCAATCCAGGATATCTTATTCTGTGCCTCTCTAATCATATATTCTTCTAAATCTTCTTGAAATGTCCCACCCAATGTGAAACAAGAGAGATAACTGGCAAACTATAGGAACAACCTCTTGTTTCTCAGGGTAAAGAAATTACTAGATAATAACTCATTTACATAGCACTACAAGCTTCATAAATCACTTTCCTTGCCACAGTTCTGCAAGGCAGATGATACGAGCATTATTATCTCCATGTAACAGATGAAGAAACTGAGGATTAAGGATGTTAAATGATTTTCCCAGGATTATGCATCTACTAAGTATCACAATGGGACAGCTATGTGGTGCAGTGGAGACAGTGGCAGGTCTGAAGATGGGAAAAAGTGTCATCTTCCTGAGTTCAACTCTGAGTTGAGACACTGTCTGTCTGTCTGTCTCTGTGTATATTGTATGTAACCGATCCTATTTCCCTAAATTTCCTCATCTATAAAATGAGCTGGGAGTACAAAAACAATGGAACATATTCTAGTATCTTTGTCAAGAAAAACCCTAAATGGGATGATGAAGAGTTGGACATGACTTAAATAACTGAATAAAAACAACAACACAGTATTACAACCCAGGATTGAAATTCAGCTTTCTTCTGATTTAGGATAATAGAAATAAAACTGGAAGACACTTCAGAGATTATTTAGTGTGACCCCCTAATTTCTCAGATATGGAAAGTGAGGTTAACTTGCTAGGGGTTGCAGAGTTAGTAAATGGTAGTTAGAAACTCAGGGTTTTTCATTCTCATTCCTCATTATTATTTCTACTGTTAGCTGCCTTTCTAAGGAATCTCAAGGTCTCTTTCTAGCTCTAAAATCCTACAATTGGACGATTCCAAACAGCATTTTTACCATCATATATTCCTTAATCTTATTTGAACTTTAAATATCACCCAGCTAGATCTTTCTCCAAATGGAAGCTAGATTTATTTTTCTTGGGATCAGATCTGTCCTTTTCTTCCAGAATCCAATATGGAAGGAAAATAAGTGAAATCCTAGACACTTTTCAATTTACACAACTCATGCATACACAAGGTAGCATTTGATTCTCATAATCACTGTATATTAGAGAAATTTAGATGTTTTTGTTCATTTTTCAGTTGTGTTGGAATGGAACCCATTTAGGGTTCTTTTGGCAAGGATACTGTAGTGATTTGCCATTTCCTTCCCCAGATCATTTAATAGGTGAGAAAACTGAGGCAATCAGAATGAAATGACTTACCCAGGATCACTGATATTGGATTTGAACTTAACAAAAGGAGTTTCTTCAGTCTAGGCCCCTTAGTACTCTATCCACTGTGCCATTTAGCTGCCAAGAGATTTAGATGAGAATATAATGTTAATCAAACCCTATAACATGGTTCAAATTGAAGTTGTTTTATTTTGAGCTCAGTATAGTAAATAGTCTTTCTATATCCCAGGGCCCCCCACTTTATTTTTGGTTGCACACACCATTTCCCCTAAATATTGGTTAGAAAGATAGCATGAGATGGTATAAGGGCTCTTAATCTGGGCCCTGGGAATAGATCTACTTGGTACAAGAGATTTTATAGATACATTTCATGGGATATGTCACTTTAGAGGGAAAAATAGGCCATTATTATATTATCTATTATTATAATCTCTAGATGAAATCTAGCATTTCTTTTTGTTATTTACAAATATTATTCTGAGAAGTAGTCCATTCGATTTCATTAGAACATCAAAGGAGGTCCATGATACCAAAAAAAAAAAATGTTTGTAGAGCCCTTATTAACAGCTCAATGGCATAGGAGATTAGAGCTCTGGCCTTGGAATCAAGAGGACCTGAGTTCATATCCAAACTCAGACACTTAATACGTACCTGTGTGTCCCTAAGCAAGTCACCTAACCTAACTATCTCACAAAAATGGCATAGTGGATTAATGTCTGGTTTCTGACTCAAGAAGATTTGGGTTTAGCCTTGCCTCTGATACATTTTTGGCCGTGTGACTCTAGGCAAATTATATTACCTCTCCGTGTTTCAATGTCCACATCTCTAGGATAAGGGCATTTAGCCTTTTAAGTCTAGATATTTAATTCCATGTTTAAATTGCAAATTCTCTGAGCCAGACTCTTTTTACTCTTATCCCTACATGACTAAAACTATACTATGGGGGGAGGGTCTCAGTAAATAATAACTCTATACTGGGTAGGACCAAGGAACTGAGCCACTACTTTATACTCTGAATTATTTAAATCAGAAGTGGTAATAAATTTCCATTAAAATATTCTTATCTCTTGATCAATTATTTGTGTGTATATGTGTGTGTTGTGTGTATATATACATGTACACACATATAATGTTATATATAGCCATATAAAATTATAATTATATATACATGTGTATAACTACATATATGTGTATATATACATACATACATATATATATTTATATATACATATATAGCTTTATGATATTGAGGGTAGGATAGGGCACAAGCTATAATCATATGTCTGAGCAGCATTAAGTAGTCTGATTGGGAAGAGAACTTAAACACTTGGGTTCAGGTACTAAGCAATTCTAGAGTCCTCCAGCCACCCACTAGTACTTATTGGACCAGAGCACTTCAGTCAGGTGCTCTGGAAGTTAACAGTACAGTAAAAACTGTAGGCCACTAAGCCAAAAAAAAAAAGGGGGTTCTCATCACCAGAGAAACCAACCCCCAAAGTGGAGGCTGCCAGCTATGCTGAGATTGTATGCACCTGGAAATGAATCCTTTCTGAGTCATGTGCTTTTAGAAAGAAATTATCTTCAGCAAGTCAAGAATTTTGAGAAGCAGAAAGGGCAATGCACATATTATAATAATAATAATAGTTAAATGCTAATTGACCAAATGAACTGGCATGACCATGAACTACTGCTCAATAATTATCGTTTCTAAGGGAACATGAGGGTGGGTGTCAGTGGGCTGATCCCTAGCTTAATTGCTTGGAGATTGGTGAGTCAGCTTACCCCTGACCCCTGGCATCTCTCTTCTGTTCCCTACCTCTTTTGCTCAGCTCCTGCTGTTGACTTGGACAGTTTTTATTAAAGTTAAGAGAGTAGAATACTTTGCCATTCTCTGAATATAGGGGGGCAGGCCATAGTTCTGTTTCTCCCTAGACCATAGGAAACAACATTGTATAGAGAAGCTGCATTATAGAGGGATCCAGAAGATTGCAGAATTAGTTTTGATTATAATTTACCAATGGAATGACCTTGTCCAAGCCTGTTTCCTCCCCCAGACTTTAGTTTTCTCCACCAGAAATGACCTCAGTGCTCTATTTTAGTTTAAGACATTCTGGGATTCTATATTCTTCTGCTCTATTACATCAAGGGAGTCTGGGTAATAAGACAGAACTGGTTCCACCACCATTCAGGAAGCTGGGGATGGGGGTGGAGGGATGAGATACAAAAGCAAGATTTGTCCATGCTCAGAGGATCACTTAATAAGGTCTCTGAGCAGATCAGGAATTTGGTGCAGAGACCCAGACAGGGAAGAGGGAGGGCAGGTACAAAGGCAAAGGCAGCTCTGCTTTGTGATCTTGGGCCAGTCTTTGAAACACTCTGGATTTGAGTTTCCATGTCTGTAAAAAGAAATTTGGATTTGGTCAAAGATTCTTAATCTGGAGGCTGGGAACTTTTTTCATTTTAAATGTTTTGATAACTAGTCCAATATAGTTAGTTTCCTTTGTAATGTACATGTTTTATTTCACTGATTAAAAGATGTCATTATGTCAATGTTGAAGGAATTGTGGGAAAACTGGGACACTAATACATTGTTGGTGGAGTTGTGAACCATTTTGGAAAGCAATTTGGATCTATGCCCAAACAGCATCAAACTGTGCATACCCTTTGATCTAGCAGTGTCTCTACTGGGCCTGCATCCCCAAAAGATAATATAAAAGGATAAAGGACCTATGTGTGCAAAAATGTTTGTGGTAGCCCTTTTTGTAGTAGCAAGGAATTAGAAACTGAAGGGATGCTTAATCAGCTGGGAAATGGCTGAATTAGGAAGATTGAATATGGAAGATTATTATTCTATAAGAAATGATCAGCAGGATGATTTCTGAGAGGCTTGGAGAGACTCACATGAAGGAATGCTAAGTGTAGTGAGCAGAACCAAGAGGACATTGTACACAGCAACAACAAGATTATGAGATAATCAGCTGGGATGGATTTGGCTTTTTTCAACAATGAGGTAATTCAGGCCAATTCCAATAGATTTGTGATAGAAAGAGCTTTCTCCATGCCAGAGAGAAGACTCTGGCCTCTGAATGAGGATCCCAACACAGTATTTTCACCTTTTTTACTGTTCTTTTTTTAAATTATTATTACTGTTGTTCTTTGCTTTCTTGTTTTTTTTATTTCTTTCTCATTTTTTCCCTTTTGTTCTGATTTTTTTCTTGTGCAGTTTGATAAATCTGGAAATGCATTTAGAAGAATTGCATATGTTTAGTTTATATTGGATTATGTATTATCTAGGGGAGAGAGGAGGAGGGGATGGAGGGAGAAAAATTTGAAGCACAAAATTTTGCAGAGGCGAATGTTGAAAACTATCTTTGCATGTATTTTGAAGAATAAAAGCTAATTTTTTTTAAAAAAAAAGATATTCTGAGAAGGGGGCCCTGGACTTTCATGGACTGACTTTCTGTTAGAGGGATCTATGACATAGAGAAAGGTTAGGAATTTCTGAAGCAGGCAGTCTCCTGACTCTAACACTCAGCAGTAATCCAAGGAAAATAGAACTAGAACTGGGGGAGCTCAGAGGCCACTTAATCCAAACTTTTCACTTTACAGAGGAGGAAATTATGTGATTTACCCAAGGTCATACAGGGAGTAAATGTCATAAGGAAAGATTTGAGTGCTTGTCCTTTGACCCCAGAACCAGGGCTCCCACTATTCTAAGCCTCCTAAGTGGGCAAAGCCAAATGCAGTCCCCAGGAGACCTGCAGACTATTCTTCTTCAGTATGCATAAGTAAGAATGGGGGAGGAAGGATGTTGGCAGAAGGGGAGACTGATGAATAATGCATAGATGGAGGTGATGGTAAATAGTCCCTCTGCATCCCTGCTGCTTGAGACACCCCTAGCATATATTAAAGGCCTGGCCCAGCAGGGACCTCCTCTGACAGGCCTTCCTGCCGATTGTCATCATAGGGGAAGCTGGGTGCTGGTATCTCAGAGAAGGGGGTGATTAACCTGGCACAGACTCAGTATTTGATTGGTGAAGTAGTGGAAGAAGCTAAACTTAGGACCCTGGCCAAGATAGATAAAGGGAGGGGAGAGAAGGCACTTGTGTTGCAAGACTGAGGCTACCTAGCCATTAGAATTAATCAAGCAAGGAAGGTGATTTGCTATCCCTGCCTCTCCCACTAAGCACAGTTCCCTCCTTCCCCTACACAGTAGGCATTTAATAAGTGCTTGCAGAATTGAATTGCATCGAGCTCAATTGAATTGAGCTGGACTGAATTGCTCCAATAAGGGCCTAATTTAGCCACAGTGCCCAGGATCACACTAAAGCAATTATCCTACTGGTGTTTTACTGAAACAACCTCAGAAAATTCCTTTTCAAGGGCAAAGGATGCCAAGAGAGAGGGGGGGGTTAACCCTAGCTATGCTGGAACCCCTGATTCTTAGCTCTATAATTAATGAGGAGTACAATCAAAGCTTCTTGACTCAGGATATGGGAAAGGGGCTGAAAGAAGGAATGGCAATGGGTCATATTCCTAAAAATTTTGAATTGTTTGGTATATTTTTAAAAGAAAAGTAGATTCTGTCATTTAAAATCCTATCCTGATCTGTAACCGAGATAGCCTGACAAGAGTGGGTGGAAAGCAAGCCTTAGAGCTGAAGAGACCTGGGCTGAAGTCCTGCCTGTGTGATCCTGGGGATCTGTCAGTGGCAGTCACTTCTCTTAAGACCAGAAACTTAGACAAGCAAGTCTAACATTAAGATGCTCCTTGGTGGTTTCCTCTCCAGGAATTCCTCCAAGTCAGAAAAAAATTACTAGTCCAGATAAAAAGCAAACTAGAAATTAATAGATAAAAAAACCAAGAAAATATAACCTGAGCCAAGCTAGAATTACTAGTCTAGATTAAAAAAAACAAAGCAAGAAAATATAATCCGAGCCAAGAGAAAAAATAGGAACCAGTGGATGAAAAGAAATCAGTGTCAGAGACCTTCCTTGTGGCCAAGGTCATCAATCCATCCAACCTGAGGAAGGCAACAGAAACAGTGAGGGGAAAACTAGGACCTCCCTTCCCCCACAACTCTAGGCATTTGGATCCCCAACACAATCTTTCATGTCCTAAGCATGAGGATCTAAAGGAAGAAAGAAAACTAAATGTCTCTGATTTTAAGAAACATATATTCTATTGAATCATGGCTTTGGAGATGAAAAGGATCTTAGATTCAGGAAAGATTCTTCCCCCTAGTACTTTCCAGCTGGTCAATATTCTTTCCCAAATGGGTCTCCCATAATAAACAAACACTCTGGTTATGATCTGAATAGAGTAAAGCAGAGAGGGACCCTCTACTTCCTTCTTTTAGATTATGCTATATATTACCCTTATAGATCCTAAATTCAGATGGTTGAAATGATGCTGAAATTCATTCCCTTAGAATAAGGCATGCAATCAACCAGGAACTGGGAATTAGGACATAAAAGGGAAGATGAAAGACGTAAAGAGAGCCAGGTCCTGGGCTAGGGGCAATTTTTCTTTACTTTTACAGCTAAATGAAGGAAGAATAGAGGTGGAACAACTCAATATATTTCAACAAATATTTTCTAAAGTATAGTAAGAGCAAGATTCTGCGATAGATGTCGAGGGATCAAAAGATGATTGAGACACAATCCCTGCCCTCATGAAAGAAATGAACATTTAATAAGTGCCTACTATGTGCCAGGCACTGTACTAAGTGCTTTACAAATAATATCTCATTTCAAACTCACAACATCCTGGGATGAGGGGGTAGGCAACATTATGATCTCCACTTTATAGTTAAGGAAATTGAGGTTTAATGGCTTAAATAAATGTAAAATGTATCAATAAAAAAGAAGATGCAATTTTACAAAATAATATGAGGGAAGCAGACTAAATGATCCCAAAGGTTTCTTCTAGTTCTAAATGTATGAATAAGAGAGTTGTAGAAAAAGCGTTATGGTAGCTCATGACTGACAGAGATTACTATTTGTTCTGAGGAAGGTTCTTATGGGAGAAAGAATTATATTGGAAGAGCTCCAGGAGGATACAGACTGTTTTAAAGAATCTTTTAATTTTTAAAAAACCTTAATCTTTTATTTTGGATTGAACACTTTTGGGGAGGGATGGAGAGGGAGAACTGGACCCATGATTCCATGCTTCTGGTGAGCAACCACATCAGTGATGTGGGCACTGGGAGGTTAATTGCCTCGCCTAGTCATATAGTTAATGTGTGTCAAAAGCCATAGAAGTATTAAGGGGAGTGTTGTAATCAGAGTTTTTCTCTTTTTCTATTTGTCTTTCACTCTATGATGGGCTGTCTAAAGGGGTTTCTCATCATATAGTGTCAAAAGATCTTTATTTGTTTGTTTGTTTGTTTGTTTGTTTGTTTAGCTCTGAACCTCCAGCCAGGGAAATCATTTCTGGCAAAACTGTGCCAAGTTAGATCTATTTCCATCTCTTCTCTAGGGATTCCTTATCTTTAGTTATTTCTATACAACTCCTTTCCTAATAAGTACACCTGGATTAGAAAATGCAGCTGGTTGACACTGAATGTAAAGACAAAATAAATATTAAAAACAATGAAGATAAGGAGATTTTTTTATGCCCTGAAGAAAAGATTTTAATATCCCAGAAAGAAGCTCCAGGGGAAAAAAAAGATGAAAGATTATTTATTCCCTTGTTTCTGCAATGTGGGGAAGGATTTCAGCAACACAGCTTCTATCCTAATACATTTGCTGGATGAACCCAAGAAGCTTTGCTTCTAGAGGGCTCCCTTCTTTGTGATTTCCCTTGCTGGCATCTGTTCTCCCATATTCCTGTTCTGTAGCTCTTTGAATCTTCTAATTATCCAGTTTATTTCCTGACTCTTAAAGGTCATTTTGAGGCATGGTCTATTCTTCTTTACCCCCTAATGTCTCTTCCTTTATAGGTAGTTTAGATCTTCGTTTTTCAGCTCTTTTCTATGGTTAGGTCCTGGGCTTTGAAGAACCACTCTCTGAACTATTACTCTACTGTTGAAATAAATAATTCAATCAGTGAGCATTTATTAAGCACCTATTATGTACTAGAAACTATGGCAACAATTGGGTAATAATCTACCTACATAGATTTAGAGTTAGAATAACATCAGAGTTTGCTTAGTCTAACCCCCTCATTTTATAGATGAATATTCCAAAGTCCAGGAAGTTGAAATGTCACACTCATAGTAAGTACCAAGGGTATGATTTGAACCCAGTCCTTTGGCTCCAATGTCCTTTCTAATATACTATGCTGTATATTGCTCAACTCATTTGAGAGACTGTTTACAATCCCTTCATTTCATGTAATTTGCATATAACTTAGCTATTTATACATATATCATATATGTCTATACATATATAGTCTTGTATGTATATATACACACATATATAAAGTCTTGCCTATTAGAATGTAATCTCTCTGGTGCAGAGAATGTTTCCATTTGTCTTTTTTTTATTTCTGACAATTAACAGAGTACCTGACACAAATAACAATTATTATGTACTGATTTATTCGTTGATTGATTTTTAAAAAAGAAGAAATTGAACCTTCTTTCCCAGACAGGAAGAGTGACTTGCCCAGAGTCATATCGACCATAAGAAAAAGAGAATCCCATGCCCTCTTAAGTGCAAGCCCAGCATTTTTCTCACTATTCAGCATGGCTTCTTATCATGAGTATTTATCACCTCTATCAAGCATTATGCTCATTTGTTGTATGTTCTGTTGTCTTTACAAGATTAGATAACCCTTGAGGGCCAAGAACAGGTCTTTATTTCAATCAATTCCACAAATAAGTTGTTTACTTTCCCCCAAAGCCCATATATATATATATATATATTTTAAACACCAATATTCTCCTTGCAACTCTGTGGCTACAAATCATAAAATACCATGTTTTCAGAAGAATAAAAATCACTAGTGACACAGAAAGCAGCAGGAGAAAACTGAATGGATATAAAGTTAGAGCAAATTACCAATGTGACTTGAAGACTAAAAGTAACAAAAAAGGGCTACTATCAAAAATGGGTATGGCCAGAAGAGGAGGTGTGCCATCACTAGGAATTATTGTGCCCAGGGCAAGCTGCATGGAACACTCACTCACTTGTAGTAAGAGTAATGGGACACAGCGCCTCCAATGCCATGGGCTGGAAAGTTTCTAGAGAGGCAAATGAGTAAAAGAGAAAGGGGGAGAGAATGGGGTGGGTCAAGGGAGGAGGTTACCCCCATCTGCTATTTGGAAGCTTCCTATTTTAACTAATGGTTCTTACTCACTAGGTACTGAACATTTGTACTTCTTTTATACTGACATTATTAGTGCTGTCAGAATATTCTAAATTCAGTGTCTCCTGGGACAAAATTCTAGTTGTCTAGCCCTAGTTATGTCTCTGGGTGAGCCAATCATTTGGCAAAGCAAAGGATAGTCAGATAATTAATTATTAGTGCTGTCAGGACACTTTAAATTCAATGTCCCCTGGTACAAAAGTATAGCTGCCTAGTCCTAGTTATGTCTCTAGGTGAACCAATCATTTGGGAGAGCAAAGGATAATCAAATAGTTTTAGGATTGCCTTACACCTGCAAAGTGTGAAAATACCCAAAGAAAGATCTCTGGAGTATTAGAAAATTCATACATGAAGGATCTATGGGATAGCAGGTTTAAAAAAATCTCATAGAATGAGAAGGAATGGGAGGGCTACCATGTATATTTTGCATGGATTAAATTAGTTCCCAAGCAAAGAAATCATGAATCCATCCAAATATTAGTGTGTGAGCCAGGTAGAGGCCACAGTAGGGGTCTATAAAAATGAACCAGGAACAGTGTTTGCTCTAAAGTGGCTTACTATAGATTAGAAAGAAGAGATGTCCACAAATTAAGATGATTTTGATAAGGGAGAATGTAATGAAGACAATGGAGATCTTTAAGCAAAACATTCTAGGATATATGAGCGATGATATTGTTTAGTAAATAGAGTACCAGACTTGGATTTGGGGATACTTGGATTTAGTCTAGTCATTTACTAATTATATCATTAAGACAAGATACCTTCAAATCTCAATATCCTCATCCATAAAATGGGCATATAATAGGATATGATCTTAGATTGGTAGTTTAAAGTCTCAGTGGGAAAAGGTGCTAAGTTGCATTTGCAGAGGAAATTTCTCACCTAGAACTTCCCAAACCATTGAACAACAACAACAACAACAACAACAACAACAACAACAACAACAACAACAACAACAACAACAAAAAGAGAGCTAACCTTATTTGTGAGGCTCAAATATAAAACATTTTATAAACTGTAAGGTGTCCTTTTGTGTTAGTGGTCATTGTTATAATACAGCTTTGACACAAAGGGAGGGAGTTGGGGTCTGATCTGTGGAAAAGAGATTGGGAAATCTAGGATCATTGGATTTAGAGCTTGACTTAATCATAGAAAACATTTTTGTCCAAGCCTTTCACTTTATAGAGGAAGAATTTGAAATGGAAAGGGATCATGTGATTTGCTCAGGATCATACACTTTACAAGGTAGTTAGTAGTGAAGTTGGGATTTGAATCCAGGTCTTTTGATTGCAAATTCATTGTGTTCTTTAAATTGCCCAACAAAATGAGATTCAGGTCAAGGTCAGAAGACATCAATATCCTTATCTAGCTCAAATGGCTTGTAAAGAAAAACAGGCAGACTGTGGATCAGGAATGCTTTTTATTAATCAGATTTGGAAGAGAGTCAAGGAAGATCTTGGTAGCTTCTATTCCAAGCTTTGGGCATATTTGTTATTGGGAATGAAAAGAAAGCTGGAGAGGAAGGAGCTCGCCATTGTAAAGTGATAGGGATCTAGCTTGTAGTGCTAGGGCACTAGGTAGGTACTGAACAAGTCCAAGGGCAAGATTAGAGCTGTTGGAAAGTAAATCTAGAATTACATAATTAACAGAATAGTCTTGGTTTGGGATTCTGAAGGGCTTGTTTTGATTCCACAGGAAAATGGGAGGATGGGAGATGGGAAAGCAGGAAAAAAAATGAGAGAAAGGAAAGAAGAGACTTTTTGCCCCAGTTTTGAGAATTTTAAGGATTCACTGTATAACTATGAGTCTTGGGGATCATTTTAACATCCAGTAGAGTCACTGTAATGCTGGAGAAACTGAGGCAAGATAGAGATTAGAGAGTTTTTTTTTTTTAATATTTTATTTGAAAGGGAGAGATTTACTGGGACCAAACGGATCCATGGTTTGGTCCCAGAGCTGAATGAGACTCTGGTCTCCAAGAATCCAGCATCCAATCGAGAATGTAAGTTCTCCATGACATATTTATACACAGTAACAAAACAAAGACAGGGGGTTGGAGTCCAAACTCTAGTGAGTGGGAATCTCTAGGCAGGAACCAATAATGCAGTTCTGACAGATTTGGGGTAGGACCATAAATTCTAACAAGCTGGCAGTTAAGAAAGTGCCTGGCTAGAGACAGAAAGTTTAGACTCCCCCTTTTTTAGTTTACACATTGACAATTTGTAACCTCTGAGTTACACCAGTCTTAATGAACCAGCTGGGGGGGAGGTTGCAATTAAGGGGATTGAGGCAGAACAATTAAGGAAACTGAGGCAGGACCAATTAGGGAAACTGAGGCAGAACAATTTAGGGAAACTGAGGCAGAAAAATTAGGGAAACTGAGGCAGGACAATTAAAGAGTTCCGTGGCACAATATCACCATTGCCCCAACCTGCTTCCTTCTTGGCTTGCTGTATAACTCTGGAGCGCTCTAACTATTCTTGCATCATGGGACCTTTTCTCTTCCTCAAAGACATGGCCCCCAAACCAAAGTAGGAATCTTGGAAGGGTCAATAGCTTCCAGATAGGTAGACTGATGAAACCAAGAAGGGGCTAGTGGTATACATTTCAGCTTATATCAACAGTTGGAACATAGCTTTAGAATTAAAAAGAGCTTCAGAGGCCATAGAGTCTAATTTTTTTAAATTTATAGATGAAGAAATGGAGGTCCAGATGAATACGGTTTCTCTGGTTTTGGTAGCAGATGACAAGAGACCTTTAATTTCTTTTTTAAAATTAAAGATATCAATAGATTTAGTAATGGGGAAACATACATTGGACCTCACTGTGACCTACCTTTGCTACTGACTGAAAGAAATTTTCAAGTCATGTGCCTAAAACTAATAGGAAGTTTAGTGAATCCCCTCATTTGAGATTTATTAAGAATTTTCTTCCTACAAAATAACCAGAGCAAAGGGCCAGAAGACAGGCTGGTATTTATTCAGTTATGCCTCAGTTGATAATCACTTATTTGGGATCCATTTTTTTTAGCTACCATTTTTTTTTTTTTCTCACCATTTGCTATGATTATTTGAATAAACATTAGATCTTTTCATTCTATACCCCAATTACTAACACTCTGCTTTCTATACCCAATATTTGTTTTGGATATACCTATGTAGGTACACTTTTATTACTCCAAAAAATGTAGCCTCCTGGAAATACATAGCTTATTCATTCTTATCCGTGTATTGACAATTCATGGTAGATGCTTAATAAATGTATATTAATTATTCATCTTTGACTTCCTTGGTGAATATGCCCAGTAATAGGATCATCACTGAGCCCAGAGTCAGAAAGGACTGAGTTCAAATATGGTCTCAGGTGCTTATGAACTATGTGACTTTGGAAAGTCATTTAACTTTCCTCATCTGTAAGATGGAGTTAATAACGGCATCTATCTCCTAGAGTAGCTGAGAAAATAAAATTATATGATATTTGTAAAGTACTTTGTAAACCTTTTTATATATGTTCTCTTTTTGGTAATAGTTACAATTATCATTATTGTTATTGACCTCTGTGCCTCAGTTTCCTCATTTATAAAATGAGAATAAAAACAGCACTGTGAGGTTAAAATGATTTAATATTTAGGAAGTGCTTTACAAGCCTTAAAGCGCTGTATAAGTGCAACTAATTATTATTGAGCCCAGAGCTTCACTGTACAAAAAAAAAGCTATGCTGATACCTTAGAAGATTTATATTAAAGCCACTTTTGTGCAGTTTGTGTGCTCTTGTCATTCATCCAAAGAAATGGCTTTTCCTTCTGAAAGAGGTTGTCAACTTCCATTGTGTAAAAGACTGTGCTCTTAAATATGTATGAGTGTTAGAAAAAGGGTGTGAAGTAAAGTCTCACCTCTATAATTTATTCACATCTTGGAACAGTTCACTTTATTTTCTGTGTCTCATTTGTTCCAACTGTGAAATGGGTTTTGTGGGATGATAGAAATAGCACTAGTCTTGAAGTTATGAAAACTGGGATCTAGTCCCTGTCATGCAACTTGTGAACTCAAATTATTTTGAAACTCAGTTTCCTCAATTGTCAATATATCAAGGATTCATGAGGATAAGAGTTATCTTCACCAATGCAGGTATTGACTTGTCTATAATTTAGCTAATAATTGCAGACAGTAGCCTGAGACTCAGAGAAATGAAATATCTCACTTATTGTCACACATCCAGAAGCAGTATTTGAACCCAAGTCCAGAGCTCTATCCACTGGGCCAACCTGTTGCTCTCAAATGTCAAATGAAGATAATCTGACCATAATGTTTTCCCTGCCTTCTTCCCAAGTTTGTTGTAAAGATAAGCTCCTGATTTTTGGCCATGGAATCATCATCTTCCCTGGCCACCCAGGCTCATACCTTTTGAGTCATCTCTGACTTCTCTTTCCCCTTTGCCCCTCATATGCAAGTGCTTTCCAGTTCTGGTAAATCAATTTCTTGAGTCTGGCCTCTTTTGTTAAAAAAATTCCTAAAGCTGTCATTGTAGCTCAAAACCTCATTACCGCTTACCTGGACTCTATTACAATAGAATCTAATTAGTTTTACTGTCTCCTTTCTCTTTGCTTTCTAACCCATCCTTCATTGCTTCCTGAAGCCCAACTCTTATCTACCATGCATACCATTGCCTTACTCAAGATCCTTCAATAGCTCCCCATCACCTAACAAGACAAATTCCAATTGCTCAACATCACATTCCAGGTCTGACTTTACAGATTTTTATTTTCCTACTTTCTCCATGTACCCTCTATTACAGCTGGTTTTTAAAAGAATTATTGTTCCTGGAATATAACCAACACTTTCCAAAATATTTGCCTTCACTCATGCTATTTTTTCTGCCTACAAGTTTCTTGACCTTAAGCCTCCATCTTTCTGTAATGTTAGAGAAACTGAGGTAAGATAGAGATTAGTTTTCAATATTTTAATAGTGGAGAATTTGGGCTAGCCAGTCAAATAGGACTCATGTCCAAAAGATGTTTGACCCCTCAGCAATTAAGGCACAGACCTTTTATATGTTGTTTTAGCTACATAGGATATAAGACCTGAATAAGGCAGATAAGGAGGGAGTGAAGATACCAGGTGGGGACAAGCCATAATTCCAGGGAAGGATCATAACTTTAGTCCTGACAGGATGGGGGTCAAGATAAGAAAGTTGAGGGCAGGAGACAGTGAGGCTAGAGGCAATACCCAAAAGGAGGGGGAATCATTCCAGAAGGCATTTGAGATAAACCACTGGAGTTTTATGATCCTATGAATACTATGTGACCAGGGCTTTGAGGTTTTAATTCTCCCAGTCCTAATGGCTAGGAAAGGGCCATAATAATTTTATTCAGGGCATAATAATTCAGGGAAATTGAGACACAACACTTCCTAATTTCTTCTTTACCACCCATCACCTTTGCCTTCTGAAACCCTTCCCACTCATAAAGGTCCTTTTCAAATGCTATATTCTTCATAGAGTAGAGGGTATGTAAAATACATTTTAGTTCTAGCATTCTAAGGTTCTAAGCCTTCTCTATTCCCCCAACAAAGTACCGGCTTTTCTTCTAAGCACTTTTTAATGTTGTTTACAGTGTTGTCATGTTTTATTTGGTGCCATAGTCATTTTACCTCCCTTGCTAGACTGGCAATCTCTTTGGGTTGAATTGTCAAATTATGTTTTTCATACTTCTTCCCCTTCATTACTAGTATTGAACAGCATGCCTTGAAAATACACTCAATAAATACTTGTTCAATCGAATTCAACTGAATTTAATTAGTTTAGACACAGTCAAAAACATTGAGTATCTGCTATATACTAGGCTCTCTGCTAAGCATTGGAGTTACAAAGAAAAAAAAATAGTCACCGATCTCAAGAAGCTCATGCCAAAAGTGAAACTGGCTATCTCCAGAGGTAAAGAATTGCCTCTCCCTAGAAGTCTTTAAGTAAAGGGTTTGATGACTGATTACTTGCCAAGTAGGTTGTAGAGGGAATTCTGGTTGGACTAAATGGTCTCTGAGGTCCTATTATATATAATACGAAGAACAACAACAATAGCTGACAGTGACACTTTACAGAAACTTTCTCATTGAACACTCATAACATCTCTGAATTAGATGCTTTTATTATCTTCATTTTTCAGATAAGGAAACTGAGGCTGAGGGAGTTCGCACAATTTTCAAAGGCATACACAGCTAATAAGCATGCAAAGCATACTTCTTAATTACAAATCTTCTTAATTACAAATCCAGTGCTATCTATTATACATAACTGTCTATCTCTCAACTTTGAGATTTCTGTTATCCTATGGATTGAATTGAATTAAATTGAACTGAATTGAATTGAGTTGAGATTGTGGCTATACTATACATGATAAAATTCACAATTTATATAATCGTAGCTTTGAAATTGTTACTGTTAATGACGTGCCCCTAATTTCCCACCATGAATGCCTCAGACCCTTTGAAAAGAAAATGATTCATGAAGCTGGGGATTGGGAATGGCTCACCTTTCTTCTCAATCACAGGCAAGCAAGCCGTTAATGACTTTGGATCCCCCAGAAAGCCACAGAGGGACACAGAGGCAAAGTGAAGATGTGAATGCAGCTCTGGAAGATTATTTCCCATGGCTCCCAGGCTGGACAGTGCATTCGCAGTGACCACTGGATGCCTGGCTCCTGTCTTAGCCCTCTAAGCTGTGGGTAACCACATCCTTAATGTGCATCCCTGTTGGGTACCCAAACCAGGTTCCTTTTCCTCTTTCTCGTTGCTAAGCAACATGTAATTAAATTTTGGAAAACCTCCTCCACCCCGGATATATTATCCTGGCAAATTGGACCCTTACATCTGGCATCCCTAGAAAAGAGAACTTTATACACACACTCAAACTCACATACACACACACATATACCTATCCAATTTAATTAAAAAGATTTTGGAGACATCTGCTCTCCTCTTCTCGAAGTACATTACTAGTTTATTTTTCTCCCTGATGTTTGTTTACATGACATAGATTTATTTACATAGATATGGAGGCCTCTTTTCCCCTCTTCATTTAGATATAGATTTTTTTGTCAGTACAAATTTCATCCTGTGCCCAGTTCTGGCTGTTCCCTTCATTTGACAATACCCAACTTTCTGATTAGACAGAGGATGGAACAACATGTATAAAGAATAGTAAATAGGCTGGTGTGGCTGGATTGTGGAGAGTATGTGGGAGAGTAATGTTTAAGAAGATTGGGTATGAGGAATGAGTCAGATGATGAACAACTTTAAATGCCAGATTTCACATTTAATCCTGGAGGTAATAGGAAACCTTTGGAGTTTATTGAGTAGGGGTAAGGGTCAGACCTGTGGCTTAAGAAATATCATTTCGGCTGCTGTGTGAAGGATGGATTGTTTGTTGTTCATCTTTTGTTCTCACAGAGGACCAATGACATCAGCAGAATGATACCTTGATTTTGGATTTAAATGAGCTGTGCAAAGTCATTAGCTT
Source organism: Sminthopsis crassicaudata (assembly GCF_048593235.1). Lineage (NCBI taxonomy): Eukaryota > Metazoa > Chordata > Mammalia > Dasyuromorphia > Dasyuridae > Sminthopsis > Sminthopsis crassicaudata. The sequence goes on from NC_133620.1 coordinate 447,087,506, forward strand.
CCCTCTTTCCTCCAGAGTCATCAAATTTTAGTGGCAAGGCATAGGTCAGGACAACTGATGATGGCTCTGGATACAGTGGGAGACCTTGGCCTTTTTAAGCTAAGGTCTTTCTCAGGTCTCTATTTGAAGAATGAATTAAATTGTCAAGAGACTTCAGACAGAGAGACCAATTAGGAAGCTATTGTAATATATCAGGCAAAAGGAAGTGATAGTTTGAATTGCCTGTGTGATTAGAATGGAGGGGATGTGTAAAAGGAACTTATAAAGGAAAAGAAAGTTTGGCAATGGATTGGATATGTGGGATGGTGAGAGTAGGGTGTTGAGGATGACCCCAAGGTTGTGAATCTGAATGACTTGGAGGAGGATAGTGCTCTCAACCATAATAGAAAATATTGAAAGTGGAGAGGGTTTTAGTGGGAAAGCAATGAATTCTATTAAAGATATGCTGAGTTTGGGATACCTATAGAATGAGATGTCTAAAAGGAAGTTGGTGAAGTGAGACTGGAGTTTGGGAGAGAAACTAGGACTGCATAACTATATATGGGAATCATTTGTATAGAGATGATTATTGGCCCATGGAAACTGATGAAATCACAAGCGAGAGAGTATAGAGAGAAAAAGCAAAGTTGGGGACCATTTTTAGTAGTGAGCATAGAATGGATAAAGATTTAAGAAAGAAGACAAAAAGAAGCAGTCAATTAGATAGGAGAAATAGGAGAGAGTTTCCTATGTCAGGAAAACCAAATTGGAGAAAGTAACCCAAGAGAAAATGATATGGGAAAAGATGAATTGGAAGGACACTGGGCTATAATAGCTAAAAGGTAGATGTTTTTGTATCGGAGATGAGCCTCAAGATTAGATATCATGGAGAGAGTGGAATAAAACCAATCTTCCATGCAATCATCCTACTCTCCAACTGGTTGGTCATATACTCCTCGGGGTTGTCATGTTCCTCCAGGAATCCCTGGCCCTTCTTTTATAACAATTATCCTAGATCATCAAGAGGACAAGTATTTTGTACAGGTTCCCACAAACCAGAGACAGGATTTGAATCCAACTCTAAGGCCAGTTCTCTATCTCCCATTCTAATTCCCACCAATAGTAAGGAGGGAGGGTCATTTCTTATTATTCCTCTCTGACCACCACCCTGGCCTGTCATTTGCCTTCTTGGGTACACCATATTATCTTTACTACTTTCAGAGGGATTTATGAAAATTTAAACTCCATACATCTTGGCCACCCCAAGTTCAAAGAACAGATAATTTCATTTTACCTATTCCGAGACAAATCTTAAAGAGATCCTGTGACCCAAATACTTCTATTTATACTAAGATTCCTGATTCAGGACCTTCTCTCCCTTGTCTTTTGAAAAGTCTTTAGTCTCTTTCTAGTTTCCCTCTGCTTCTACTTCTGCCATAGGCTAGTTTCCCAAGGTTTATGACTGGCCACCTGATGAAGAGGGAGGATTGACCCAGGTTATTTCCACTAATCAATCAACTTCATCAATGGATAATTTAGTAATTGGTCCCTACTGGTTCAGACTTCCTTCTCTTTGCTTTCTTGAAACAGCAAGGTGACATGGAGATTTGAAATCAGAAAAAATCTGGACCTGAAAGCCATCTTGGGTTCTCTTTCAAGTTTCTCAAAAGCTGAGACAAGGAGCATGGCAGTCAGAAGTACTCTCTCACATACAGTTAAAAAAAAATCACTTGTTAATTAGTCAAACCATATACTTTAATACTCCAAACAATTGTGATTCATCTTATATGTTGTCCTTTAACTATTGGCATTTGCAGTTACCTCTTTGGTTAAGTGGCGGTCACTGAGAATAGCTGTAGTATTTGATGGAACACCCTTCTCACCCCTTTTCAAAAACCTATTGCTCTCATGCCTTTCTCCTTTGCTCCCCCTTCTCAAAAATCAATTTTCAGTCTCTAATATCAGCCATTCATATCTCAATGTGAATGGGTAAATACTCACCCCAGGAGTATTTGCATTCTAAACCCCATGTGTAGTTCTAGAAGGAAAAATTTTGGCCTAGGTTAATAGAATCTTACGTGTGACACATTTCAGTTCAGGATAATAATAGCTAGTTGGAATTTATACAGAGTTTTAAGGTTTGCACAGTGTTTTATAAATATTATCTCACTTTATACTTACAATGACCATGTGAAGTACATGCTATTATCAGCTTTTTACAGATGAGGAGACCGAGGCAAACAGATTAAATGACTTGCCCAGAGTTTTACATTTAGTAAGTGTCTGAAGCAAGATTTGACTTCAGAATTTTCTGAGGCTATCTCTAACAAGGAAGAACCTTCAAATACTTAGAAGTATTCAACCTTGGAAAGTCATTCCTTTGTAGGAAGTAGGTTTTTTAATATTGGAAGTGGACAAACAGATGTTGAATGACCACTCATCACTCAGAAATAGCAGTAATAGACAAGAACACTGATTCTAGGGCCAGAGATCTGAGTTCAAAGTCCACTTTTGATACTTGCTTCTTTTGTTATGAGAAAAGATCACTTACCTTTCTTATGCCTCAGTATTCTTATCTGTAAAATTCAGATAGCTGATTGCTTGGCTTTTGAATCGCCTTACAGCTCTGGATCTGAGGATCTCTGGGTTCTTCTGCATATTATAGGAAGTTATATTGTTGCTAATGTCCATTCCAGATCTTTGAGTGTAAAAGTATGAGGGCTATTTTTTCCCAATTGACAGTGTATTGATACTCTGCATCTACTATCTGCTACTTTCTTTTTTATCTTTTTTTATTAAAGTTTTTTTTTTAATTTTCAAAACATATGCATAGATAATTTTTTAACATTAACCCTTGCAAAAACTTGCGTTTCAATTTTTCCCCACCTCCCCTCCACCTCCTCTCCTAGATGGTAAGTAATCCAATATATGTTAAACATGGTAAAGATATATGTTAAATCCAATATATGCATACCTATTTATACAATTCTCTTGCTGCACAAGAACAATCGGATCAAAAAGGAAAAAAATGAGAAAGAAAGAAAACAAAATGTTAAACAACAACAAAAAGAGAAAAATGCTATGTAATGATCCATATTCAGTTCTCATAGTCCTTTCTCTGGGTGTAGATGGCTCTCTTCATCACAAAGTCATTGGAAATGGCCTGGGTCATCTCACTGTTGAAGAGAGCCAAATCCATCAGAACTGATTATCATATAATCTTGTTGTTGTCATGTACAATGATTTCCTTGTTCTGTTCATTTCACTCAGCATCAGTTCCTGTAAGTCTCTCCAGACCTTCCTGAAATCATCCTGCTGGTCGTTTCTTACAGAATAATAATATTCCATCACATTCATATACTATAATTTATTCAGCCATTCCCAAACTGATGGGCATCCACTCAATTTCCAGTTTCTAGCCACTACAAAGAGGGGTGCCACAAACATTTTTTGCACATGTGGATCCTTTTCCCTCCATTAGTATCTCTTTGGGATATAAGCCCAGTAGAAACACTGCTAGCTCCAAGGGTATGCACAGTTTGATAACTTTTTGAGCATAGTTCCAAATTTCTTTCTAGAATGGTTGGATCATTTCACAGTTCCACCAACAATGTATCAGTGTCCCAGTTTTCCCCACATCCCCTCCAACATTCATAATTATTTCTTTTTGTCATTTTAGCCAATCTGAGAGGTACCTCAGAGTTGTCTTAATTTGCATTTCTCTGATCAATAGTGATTTCGATCAGGTGCCTCATTTTCATACTGTAAGGTGGAAAGAAGAGGATAAATGATATTATTCACACAGCCCATGGTTGCTGGTCCAATCCATTCACATGCTTTTGATCTATTATCCAGACATTTCTTGGAGTAGCTCAGAAATCTCTGAATTGAGTAACAGGACTAACCTAGACGTAGAGCATAGTCAGGGTTCAGTGGCATCCCCCTCACCCACACATTTGTTTTCTTTTAATTTCCCAACTTTCTTTTAAAAAGACCCTTTTAAGAGAACCTCTCTAACATCATAAATGCCCCTTTCCTGCTTCTCTTCAGCCATATGAATTCTACACACTTAGGCCTAGCTTTATTTGTACTTGTAGACCTTACATTACATTTCTTTTTTTTTTTTTTTCTTCAGCATCCTCTACCACTCAATGTTGATTAATTTAGATTTGGAAAAACCTCAGAAGTCATCCAACTACTTCATTTTTATAGATGAGAAAACTGAGGGTCATAAAAGTTAAGGAGCTTGGCCAAGAGTCAGAGGTGGGATCTGAATTTGTTTTGACTGGTATTTGCTGGTTATCTTTGCATATCTGCATATATGCACAGAGTGCCTGATTTGGAGTCAGGAAAATTCTTCCTGAGTTCAAATATGGTCCAAATACTTACTAGCTATGTGACTCTGGGCAAGTCACTTGGCCAGATTTGCCTTAGTTTTCTTATCTGTAAATGAATTGGAGAAGGAAATGCAAGTATACAATATCTTTGCCAAGAAAACCCCAAATGGGACCATGAAGAGTAAAACAGGATTGAACAACAACAAATGCATGTCTTACCTCCCCAGCTAGATTGTAAGACTCTGAAGGGTAGGGCCTGAGTCTTATTTATGGTTATGCTTAGCACGCGGTTAATAGCATAAAGCACAATAACTGAATAACTGTTTGTGGCTTAGCATTATGGCCTTTATCAATCAACATCTATTGAGCAGTAATAAGATGATGCTGGGAAAGAGACAGGGAGATTATGAAGTAAATTTCTCCAAAGATTTCCATCCCCCCCTTCCCCTGCTTCCCACGTCCCCCTCCTAAAATAAAAGTGGCTCCTAAAGGAGATGGTTTTGGACTATGCTGCCTACTGGTTCCCTGTGGGAATTGGAAGGAGGTGGACAGCCTCACTGGCCCATAGAACCGGGCCTGCCTGGCTTCTGGCAATGAGTCAGCCCATCTTTGATTCCCGATGATTAAGCAGCCCCCACGGGCCATCCAGGCAGCTCCCAGCTAACTCTGGTGCTAATGAGGCCTTTGAAGTAAACAAAATTCATATCTGCAGATGAGCTAACCAGGGGGATTGTTCCAGGCTGACACAGCAGAACCCCCAATTAGCCATTTCTCTGTAGCTGTTGTTTCCCAAACAGCTTCTATTCAGACTTGGGGAGGAAAAAATGGGAATGGTTAGAAAAGAGGAATAGCTCCTCCAAGAAAAAGAGACCAGGTTGGCACCTTGGGATCAATCAGGGTGTCATCAAAGTCACAATCTGGAATTCAAGAGGAAAGAAATGATGTATATTGGTGATTTGCCAAATGAATCTGAAATGCCCAGGTCCGAAGAACCATGGGAAGTGTGAAAAGCTGAGTTAAGAGGGAAACGGGCAGTTAGTGATGAGAGTTAGGAAAGAGGGAACCCCTTTTGGATCAGCGCAAGGCTAGTCCAGTGACGGTGCAAGAGTCCCCTGTAAAGGAATTTACAGGCCTGAAAACCTAGATTGATAAAAAAAGTTTATTTGGGGTTTGGAAGTAAGGGTAAAGGTAGAAAGACTCCAGGGCCAGAGGTGATCACCAGGCGGACAGAAACCCTTACATGGCTGGAAGGATACCATGTTTGGGGGGCTCCTGCAAAGAGACTGGGCCCCAGAGCTCCCTTTTTATAATCTTGAAGGTGGGTGGAGTTCCAAGCTCCTGGCGGGTTTTTAGATAAGGAAGAAACTGTTTGTGGGGGTTGGGGAAACCTGAGCAGATAGTGGGGTGCTGGGAAAACCCAAGCCAGTTCAGATCTGGTGGGGGCTGGGGAAAGCCCGGATATCATCGGAATTCAAAAGGGTGCTTTTTGACCAGGATTTGAGAATCAAAAGATCCTAGCTTAAAGGGATCTCAACCCCCATCATTTGGAAGTAAAGGACTGTGAAAAACCCAGGTCTAGACATTCTGAGGCTTTTGTGTGTTAAAAGAGAATTCATCCAATTAATCATGTTTTCCCAGACTTACCTATTCAACAGTGTAGGGGTAAAGAGTCTGTGGGCAGAGCTGGAAGTAAGCTTGGCTTAATTTTCATGCCCTACCCCCTACCTTCCTTTCATTGCCCACTTCTCATCCTCCGTCTCCATAGAGCTAGTTTCTCAGGTTATTTGTAGTTTGACAATGATTTCATGAAGATTCATACCTTCAGCACCCAAAGGAATGAGTTTCTAACAGCAGAATTTCCATCACTGTAGCACGAGCCCTGAGCTCCTCTAATCACCATGTTGGTAAGGCTTCTGTTTGTTGGTTAACAAGAGTTTATTGCCTGCCTACTGTGTCCTAGGCACAATAAATAGTCAATACTGTGTAGGTGGTGATGAGTGGATGTTTTTCATTTCCTCTGAATATATGCCAAGAGTGGAAGGTTCTGAATTGATGCTGGATGATTTGATGTTTAAGATTTAAAAGGGATATTGCCTGTGGTTCAGGGGAGTCATGGGATTGCTTTTTCTTAAGTGTGCTAAGAGGAGGGTCTACAACCCTTCACTTACAAACCCTTGATGGTTCTCTGGCATTCAGGAAAGTGAGGGCTAACCGGACTGAATCATCCATGTCTGCACTTCCTGAGACTTCTCTGTAAGGAGAAAGATCCTCATTCCCATCAATCATATTAACCTAGACTCATGCATTGAATAGATATCTATTTGTCATCTTCTGCTGATGATGTGTACAGGAAAAGAAAACAGAAAGTAAGATATAGTCCTTACCCTGAGGATCTTCTCATTCAGGAGGAGGGGTAAACTATGTTCATAGAAAATAGATGGACAGACAGACAGATAAGTGGGTAGATAGATGAGTAGATAGATAAATGAATGGGGGCAGCTAGATGGCATAAGGGATAGAGCACTGGCCCTGAAGTCAACATGATCTGAGTTCAAATCCGACCTCAGACACTTAATACTTCCTAATTATGTGACCCTGGGCAAGTCACTTAACCCCAATTACCTCTATTTCTCTCTCTCTCTGTCTCTGTCACTCTCTCTCACACACACATAGAAATTGGTAAAAAAAAAAAAATAGATAAATGTTGGATAAAAGGATAAATGGATGGTTAGATATATAAAATAAGTGGATAAATAGATGGGTAAATAGATGGACAGATGGGGGACAAATAAAATAAATGGATAGTTAGACAGCTAGCTAGATGGATATCTAGATAGACAGACAGACAGAGACACAGATAGATAGATAGATAAGTAGATAGGTAGATGGTTAGATAAATAGATAGATGGGTGGATAGAAATCGGTAAAAATAAACAGACAGTTGGACAGATAGTTATAAAGATTATGTATATTATAAATATATATATATGTATATATGAATAATATTATTTGCTATCATACTCACTAAGATAGAAAGACACTTGCCTCTTTGCCCTAAGTTCTTCACACAAGACATTCCATCTCTTGTCTCTATAGGCACTTCCTCTCTATCTCTGATTCTTAGAATCAGTTTCCATCAAAGCTGAGCTTGAGTGCTACCTTCCCCAAAACTCCTTTCCTGCCTTCCTTAGCTGTTAACACCCCCCCTTACACCCTCCCCAAATAATACATTGAATTTGGTGATTTCATCCATTTAGGAAATTTATCATAAAGAACTTCCTATTTCATAAAAACAGCTCATAAAAACAAAAAATAATTCAGTTTCCTTATGAAACTGGTACATTTCTAACATCCATTTAGTATCTTAAAGAGATGTCTCAGAATTTTAAAGAAT